>NW_017136308.1:1691445-1765869 GCF_001652005.2 Ceratina calcarata | reverse complement strand
TATTAGTATTCATCGAAATATTTGATTTTGTTGATAAGAACTATCAAAATGATTCTAGCTTACTGACATTTGTTTCATAGAATTCCTATTCCTAGTTTTATGATCTTCAAAGAATATATTTTAACATCGTTAATCCTTGCCAATCTTGATAATCAAAAAGAGAAAGGCGTGAACCGAAGTCATCGTTAGACTGAATTAATAAAAAAAGAAGATACATGGACCTCAAGCAGATTTTATTTTCGCGAGTATCCCTTAAACCGAAGAGAACATGATCTTGTTAAGTGGTTAAGTGACCCGATAACGGTTCTCCTGAGAAACGGTTATCGACACGCAGAGACAGAGAAAATGGGCTAAATGTAAAAAGACTAGCCATAGGATTCGAATGAAAAAAGTGAGAATGACACGGATGGAAAGACAGGAGACGTGGAAGATAAGAGATCGTTTCTTTTACTTGGCTAAGGGTGAAATACAAATATATATTGTTAGAACGGTTCAAAAAATATTCTAAACGAGAATGAGGGATGTAAATTTTGTTGGCAGATTTCGTTGTATAGATTTTGTGAAGGAATATGATTCTCAAATGTTTTACTTTGCAACGGGATATTAACTCATTATTATTAAATCCAATGTTTCTCGTTCCACTTTTAATAAAATTTCATGTACCGAATGCAAACCGAAGGACGTCAAGAAAGTTCTTAAAATTAAACCGAAGACATTCGTGATACTTTCACGTGTTAAGAGATTATCGTCGGCTTAAGCAGCGAGCGATCAAATTTGCATGCTCGGTTAAAAAATGTGTTTCTAGCACGTCAGGCTCCAGTGTCTTTCTTAAACCTCGCTAAACATATACAGGGTGTCCCAGAAGACGTTTTAGAGTTGAAGAGAGGCGATTCTGTAAGTGTTTCTAAACAACAATTTCCTTTAGCAAAATGTAAAGTGAGGCGTGATTTTTTAATTAACGAAAAACACTGACCAATGAGAGCACATGTAGGGCTTGCGCTCAGCTACGGGAGTATTGGCTCGGATCGTAACGCTCGGCCTTATTTCATTTTACGTTTAACAAATATTTCATCTTTCATAAAAATCCGCGTTCTCAGAATTCACAGTTTCTCGATCGAGAAATTAAAACGTTATGGCTAATATACATGAACCGTGGTAAATTTTGTTGAACCGAGAAATGTAAAAAGTTTTATACCTTCAGTGAAACTTTGACGATCTTTTTTACCTGGACGATTGATCGGGATTAATCGGGCACTAACATAATTTCGTTTTTCTCCCGCTTTTACCATGAACACCGGAAGGCGCGGTCAGTAAAGAAACGAACAAGTGTCTTTCATGAAACTCAAGCCGTTCACACGTCCGCTGGAAGACAAGCTGCATTACGTTTACCTGGTCACCTTCCTTGCCTGCTCCTACGTCTACACCTAGACTTTCACTCGAAAGTCTGTAAAACCCTCCACCTTTTGGACGAAATAAATATTCTCACACATGTGCAGAAAATGTTCCATTTAAATTAACATTACGCTGTATTAACATATTTTATAGCGAGACTTAAAAGTGTGACACGATGTATAGAATTCGCAGCGATTCCCCCATATAAAATACAGAAACGTTTCACATCATAGTATATTCTGTAAATCTAATATAACTCTGTATATGTATAATACACCGTTTCGTCGTGTCTATGTAATAGTTTCGGAGAAAGGTAGGCGTGCGGTGTGGCGATCGCGTTCTGCTATTTTCAGTTCAATTTATACCGTTCACCCAGAATTGTAGTTGTGAACAGCTCACGCCCAAAGAAATCTACTTTCATGAAGCGAGGAAAGTCTGTCTACCTAACGTTGCGAGTGACTTACATACATGGAACGCGCGATATAGTTCGTCGAAAGTCTTATACTATTTAGTCCTATTATTTCTGTGTATCTACTATCAGTGTCTAAGTATTTAGAGGTAGAAGTTCATTTACGAATGTTTGGCCCAGATATGTGAGACGCCTAATTCTTTGGTGTACACGTATACACTTATGTACACGTATTTGTCTTCTTTTTCGGCATACATTTACTAATTATGCTTTCATGATTCCATTCTAATTTCACATTAAAGGGCATTTTATATTCTATTTTAAAATGAATTTATTATAATTATTAGAACTGAAGGATTTTTGTTTAAATTTCGAAACTGGGACAGATGAACAGTCGAAGGATCTTAACTGTTACTCGCATCCCAACAAGTGGCTATTCCGCGGCTTCGACTATTCACTCGATACACGGGCGTTAAATTATGTAAACTCTCATTGCTCTTGTCGACCCGCGTATGTACAGGAAGTTAAAAGTTTGTTTGCTACACCCAAGCACGCAGTATCCCATACGCTAACCTACTCCCACCTACAATGTAGGTAGACGGCTTTCTTCGTTTCAAGAAAGTAGCCTCACTTCGGTTCAGGCCCGTCCATCGTCCGGATATACATGCACGTTCATACGTGCGTGCATACTTTACGCAAGTTTAATCTCTCCTTTATGTTCTTTCACAGCCATTCGCTGGGCCTTTCATTGCGAGTAAATAAAGAATTTACCTGTTGAATGAAATATTATTATTATTATTATTATTATTATTATTATTATTATTATTATTATTATTATTATTATTATTCTCAGGCTCCTTTCCCTTTGGGGGGTGTAAAATGGTTGAGTGCCAGCCGAGTGCATTCCCGGACGACGAATAGGGGAACGACCAGAGATAAGATGTCCCCCTACCACTACACCCGAAGTCCTGGTTATCAGAAACCATAACCTTCCCTTGGGACCCCGCATCACGACTAATTCAGACGGCGGGGAGTCAGGAGACGGGAAAGCGTCTACCACGGACGAACTCTGTGTGAATGAGAAGAGCGAATCGTGAGATCTGGCTGGTCTGCAGTAGATATTTCCTTGCAGACTGATCAAAGGGGGAGTAGTAGCACCCCGTCCGGGGTCAGGCGAGCTGCAGGAAGCGAACGAAAATGCCTGACCGTAAGTTAAATGGGGCAAAAATGTCCGGAACCCCACGTGTAGTAGTGGAATGCTTCCCGTTCCGGCTGGCTGAAGCCTATGCAGGAATCGAAACTCTTGGTTCAGGCCGGGTATGTGGAAAATTAATTCATTAGAAGGAATTTATTCTTTTCTCTCCGTTTATCTACTATTATCTTTCTATTAATTTTGTTTACACAATAGAAAACTGACCTACTTAATAAACTGTTATTATTATTATTTTCAATAATTGGTTGCTACATCTCTTTTTAATTAATCTGATATTATTAGATGAAATTTATTTTTTATTGTTCTCTGTCACCCTCTTTTACTGTCTTCTTTTTATTAATTTTGTTTTACACTTTATTTATATAAATATATAGGAAGCTTCCCGTTTAATAAAGTATTATTATTGTTGTTTGTCAATAATTAATTGCTGCATATCCTGGCGAATATAAGCTCTCGTTCGATCGTTCGATAGAAATAGATCAGTGAACTCTGAGAACCGGATTTCCTCCTTACGGTCGAGATAACATCGGATTAAGCCACGATCGATCGATCGATTTCCATTTCTCCTACACGTCAACGCTCGTGGTTCGCTGGTTTCGATTCACTCCCATGAACGAAATCGACTGGCAACGCTTATATGTATTATAAATTAATCGTGATCCAACCGGCGACGGCGGCGGCGACGCGACTGCAAATCGTTGCACGATGCCTCGTGACGTACTACTGTTCGTTATAAAACGCTTCGAGGAAGATACTCGCGATGTGAAGAGTCACTTACGTGATGCAAAGTATCATTAGATAGTGATGCGTTCGCAAGTTACGGATCTCTCGTTTATATAATTCCCTCGTTACGGCAGCGCATCAATCTGCCTCACGTTGACTGCATATTTCGTATTCTGATAATTCTATTCGTGTACTTGTAATTATTTTATAATTTAATATGAATATTTTGTTGAATCTTCAGTAATAATGACGTAACTCAATCGACGTTTCATAAAAAACTAATGATTTTGTAAAAGTACAATCAATGGAATTTCGTATGTCCTATTTCCACGAGGTTCCTATTGCGGTTAGGCCACTTGAAATGGATACGCACAGCAGTCTGTGTTACAATCGCAGAACCAAATAGCAATCCTTTCTTACAATAGACAGTCCTTGACATTGAAAGTAGCACCTGTTGTCCTTTGGGTCTGCTAAAGCCATCTATATCCACTGTAAGTGGCCACTTAAACTACCCTAATCTATCCTATACGAATTACAATGAGTACTTATGACCTCTATTAGGATCGACAGGTCCAAAGGATAATCCTTTGCGGCAATAAGTAGTCTTCGACAAAGAAAGCAGCAACTGTTGTCCTTTGGGCCTGCTAAGGCCATGTGTATCCATTACAAGTGGCCATTTACACTAGCCTAATCTATCCTATACGAATTACAATGAGTACTTATGACCTCTATCAGGATCGAAAGGCCCAGAGGACAATCTTTTGCCGCAATAAATGGTCTTTGACAGAGGAAGTAGTATCTGTTGTCCTTTGGGCCTGCTGATCCTAACAGAGTATCAATATCAACTGGTGTAGGCTAGTTTAAGTATCCACTTAAAATGGATGCTTAAGACCTAGTGTTAGAATCAGCGGACCCAAAGGACAATAAGTACTTCATTCATTGTCAATGACTACTTTTATTACTCAGTGCTTGTAAAAAGTTCGAACCTATCTGACATAATATTCCAAAGTTCCTATTTTCCGTAACTAGAAAGAGTTCGAATTCGATCGATCAAAGTTCAAATCCGTTGTACTTGATCCCATCCCTCGTAATCAGTTCGATTGTGATCTTATGAACGCATTTTGCACTCGCCAAACGCAAATGCGATGCTTAGTGTAATGTAAAATGATACTTAACGGTATTCGCAAACATTTACAAATAGCCGAACGGGAGATACGTAAGCGAAACTTAATTAGTCAACTAGTGCTCTCGTTTATTCGATTATTTTCATTCACCTGTCTGTTTGCAATTGTTATCATTTTTTTTTTTCATTTGTTTATTCATTACTGTCATAAGCAAACTGCGAATTTCATGCATTTATAAACAAATTCTAACTGGAAAGAATAGAAAATATATGTACAATACATAGTAATAAAGAGTGATTGCATATTGAGATGCTTAGATGACGAAGTTAAAATTTCAATTCGAAATTAATTATTTGCCATAGTAATGTCCCAATTTTATTTTGCATGAAGATCCGCAGGCTAGTAATATGTATGCCTCGTGTTAGATTTAACAGGAATCCGGCGAGATGTGTGTCAATGACTTTTACACCATGCGATAGTTACACACAGCCGTCGAAAAAGATCAGTTATGCTCCGTTTGCTTTGTGAGATGCGACCTGATTTACGTGCCATAGCTAGAGCCGTCGAAAATTGGATTTGTCGTATTCACTCCACCAAACACAATCTTGGTGATTATTTATATGATATTATATCTCATGTATAATGGCTCGTCGAATGTATTTTAAAGTAGATCAGAATGAACGCTAGAATTTATTTACGCTTAATTTCAATTGAAAGTTCTATCCTTTTCATTGATCGACCCTATGTTTCCTACGATACCTTGAAACTATAGTACGCAATGCCAGTTGTAACAATTGTCACGCGGCACGCAAGTACATACATACATGATATTAGAGTATCGGCATGTGATTGCCACGGTAGGACTGGCCAGTCATGAAAAAAAGGCAAGTCAGAGAATTTATATGTGCGAGGGACAAAGAAAATGGCAGGAACGAGGAAGAGAGGCAGGGAGAATGGTCGCGGAGAGAGAGACAGGAAGAAAGTTGATGTTTCCTTTCTCGATAGCGAGAATCCAAACCGGTCGCCCATCGCGTTTCCAAGTTTTTGCCTCGACTCATTCGCCGTGGCCAACGGTTCATCGGCAGCCACGGGGCTAAACGGGTCATCTCCATTTGTCTTTGCCTCGTAGCGTTTAAATTTCTCGGATAGAAACCATTCCGCGGGAAGAGGGCGCCGTTCGAACCAAGTCCGATTCAGTCAAAGCGCATCGATGCTCGAGGAACCTCTCGTAAATATTAGGTAGTCGGAAAAGTATTGAGACATTTTTGTCGTTTTTCTATTAAATGTTTCTTTTATTCAAGCATATATTGGCCATTATTACCTTTTGTTATTTTTGGACTAGAGCCATAATTTCACCGGAATAGAATTCAGTGATTAGTCGACCAGAGCGAGGTGCATCTTTAACATCGAAATTCCTAGAACGGAAGCGAGCAAACCATCTACATGCTCTTGCATTTGATAAGGCATCTCCACCGTAAACACCACAAATTTTATTCCCGGACTTGTGCAGCGTTTTTGCCTTTTTTTATAGTAAAATTGCGAAGCATAGCGAATTTTAGAAATTTCACTCATTTTCACACTAACATTTCTTTTGATTGACGAAATACAAAACTGTCTTCATAAAAATTGTAGACTGAAATGTCACCTCTCAAACGCGTGTCAGTATGACTCAATCTGATTAGTATTGCCCGACATCAAAAATTTCTCAATACTTTTCCGACTACCCAATATTTGCCTTAGTTTCATCGTCTTTACTTGTACTTACGTACTTATCTTGGCTTTTGTCGATCATTATTATTTTATCGATTATTATTATTATTATTATATTAGATAACAGATTTCTATTGGAACGTGAATCAAATCTGTTTTAAAAAATAGATGTATTGTTTTATTCCACTTGATTGTGAGTCGACAGAAATCCTTTAAAATTGTAAGTGTTCTGTGATTGTGAAAAGGTTGAGAGCCATTGCTGTACGTATACATATTATCCGTTGCTAACACATTGGTACATCAAATTAGAAAAGGTTACTAGGTTTTGCATTACGCAATTAGGAATGTCGTCGCACCTTCCTTCAGGAACTCGGTGTATGTACGTATGTATGTGTCTACACTGTCTATCCTGCGCTAAATTTTATTCAGATATTCGCTCGAGGCATTGTACTGAGGAGAAGAATAACTTTTGCCTCGAAAGGTGATCTCCGTTCAAACGTAAACTTCGTTCAAATGTATTATTCATAGGAGACTGTTCAATATTAAATATTAATACTTTTTTTTTTCCACTGTTAAATAGGAATTGAATGCACGTGAAAACGAAGTTCACTTTCATGAACGAAACGAGGCAACACATTCATTTTCATGTGATATTTAGTATGTTTTTTTTTCTAAATTTCGTTCACGTACGAATTTTTAGATGAAATTTTTAATATATTCTTTTTAAAGCAATTTTCGAACTTTTGAGAACTCTTGATCCGGCGTATAACGACAGTGTTTCGGGGTCAAACATCCCACGTGACTGGCCTCTAGAAGCAGACAGTAGTCTTTTTTCATGGCATGATACATCCAATCCGATGTTCGTGACTCTAAAAAAACTCGTTTCGCCGGCCTTTAAACGACGTAGGGTAGATGTAGATATTACTGTGGAGTAGAAACATGGTTAACCTTTGAAACTATTGATTTAAGTTGCAAATAAATGAAAGCTTTCAGTTTTTGTTTTAACGAATGCTCAAGGATTACTTAATAAGAAAAAAATTCATTTTGTTACCTAACATAGTGATTTAAATTAATAAGAAGTATTATAAGATAAGATCCATTTTCGGGTATTATTGCGGATGTGCCAGTTACTATTGATATTTATGAAATCATTAAAAACAATTTATTTATGATCCATATATTATATTTAAATACACTATAAAATATTTTAAGTATGACTAATTATATTAAAAAAAATATCTTTTCTTAAAAATTAATGATAAATTTTCTATTGTCATTTGAATTTCAACTTCAATGAAATCTCGATACATTTGGTTAAATGCTGGTCATATACATCTTTCTAAAATCGATAATATTTTTGGTTTGGTCAAAAGGTGTTTTTCCCGACGCCTCCGGTAGAAATACTGTTAAAAGCCAGAGCGTACTTCGACCTACCGATGACAGCAGAAAATGCTCATCCT
The DNA here is from genome assembly GCF_001652005.2 of Ceratina calcarata. Lineage (NCBI taxonomy): Eukaryota > Metazoa > Arthropoda > Insecta > Hymenoptera > Apidae > Ceratina > Ceratina calcarata. The sequence goes on along the minus strand of NW_017136308.1, from coordinate 1,757,838 downwards.
CTTTCAGTTTTCAGAAGAGAATCAGTAAAAGACAAATGTCAGAAAGCCTAGAGATAGATTTTAAATTTTAAACCGAAAATTTTCATTGAGAACCAAACGGGATGGTACATAACGAGCAGGTCTTTGTTCTTCAGAAAGTGAAAGAGAAAAGAAATCGAGCCACGGCCGTACGGATGGAAACCGAACGAGCCACTGCCGACTATTTAAGCGATTTTCGAGACATCGCGTTTCCGGGCGAGAAAGGCCTCTCGACCTACTTCTTTTTTCGGCCACGATTAGCGCGATTACATACGCCTTAAGCTGGTAAATTGCGATAGCAGCGCGATAAGACAGACTGTCAATGTTACACACAAAATTAGCTAAATATACGGGCTTACGGGAGTTCTTCCTGGCAGTCTGTCATTTTCTTCCAAAGGTAGGCCGTAAAATCTACGGCGGTGAGCGAAAATTCGGGGTGAAAACCGTTAAAAAAAAAACATTTTACGGCGACTCATCTGCCGATACGCGCGTCACTCGAGAAAGATCGTACTCTCTCGCCAGATATATTCGAATCTCTTCTCTTCTCACCGTGTTTACTTTCTATGAAAACAATCAGAGGGAATTTTACCGCGATGCTTTCACGATTGTCTCGCGCTCCCATTGTTCCATACGTCAAATCCTATTGAGTTTAATGTCGCGGGCTAACGGCGAGCTTTTTAACGTCCCTCGCGCATTTCCGTGTGAAGCGAATTATCGTGCACGCATCTTCATACCGTGGTAATTCTACAAGACGACTCGCGGCTGCGGCCGCGGTAATTATCGCGTACAGACTTAAGGGGCTGTTACAGTACGACTGAAGGAGTTGGGTATTTTTTACGAATTTCATCCTAAAGATTGTTGCATGTAACAAACTATTTTTACTATTTTCTGCCAATTTGTCTCTCTATGAATTTTCCACTCTTTCTATCCTCCCCCACAATTGTTCCATCTCCTCCGTTCTCTACCTAATTCCATCGGTCTCGCCTCTCCCCCCTCTTGCCGTTGAAATCTTGTCAACAACACTCGACACGAATTGGTAGTGTGAATATTTCATAACGTTTCGTAACCATATACATACTCTGCGATTTTTTACCAAAATGCTTCCTCCATCTCTCGTTTCTGCGGTCGAAAACAAGAAGAGTCGTAGGATAAACATGTATTACGCAACCCTAGTGGTTGATCATCTTCAATTAAATCGTTGAATAAAAAGACACGATTAGGTGTTCCCACGTACTTGTGATAAAATATTGGATGTAAGTTCGTTCGGTTATTTAAGACAGAATGAAACACAATTCGTTTGACATAATTTTCTACTTATTCGTATGTGTATATGTATGTATTGAGTGGCAGAGCAATCTCTCGCAATGATTGGGATGGATTTTTATCGATAATCTTCGTATTGTATTTAATATTCTACACTCTATGTTCTAACAATATTTTATATTTCTTGTAATATTTGTGTATGTATTCGTCTGAATTTCCTCTTGAAGGACCCTCCCGCATTGCTAATCCTTCCTACACGCGCCCTAGCTTTGCCACTGGCCACAATTCTTGACCAGTGAAATATAACTGTAATAAAAGTACGATAGAAGAAACTTTCAACCAGCGAACGATTCGCTTATTTTCGCTCGACTAAACTCAAAGCGGTAAAATGTTCCGATCCAATAAACAGAGAGAGAGAGAGAAAGAGAGAGAATAATGATATGCATAATTTTTCCGTTCAAGGAAATCGTTTCTGTCAGCTCGATTGATCTTTCTCAACTCGCTATTTCTTCACGGGAACCTGGTAAAGCGGTCGTCTCGCACATAAAACCGTAAAAACGACATCGTTTATCGGATTTTCGTCGACTTAATTCACAAGACTACTTCGGGTAGAGATGGGAGTTTAATAGGTACTCACGAATCCGAGTCAGTTTCAATAAATAACAATAAGTCTCATTTCATGCGTTTCGATTAGCACTCGAAACTAATAATGTTTCAATGATTCTGAACTCTGTTCGAAGTAGTTCCTTCAGTTTTTAACTTATTTATCTATCTAATATATTGACGATTTACTTCTGTTTAAATAATTTTTAATTATAATAATTTTTCCATTAATTCCAATAATTTTTTGTTTGATTTTCTATCCCTACGGAACCGAAGTATTATTCCTCGCTCAGACTTTTACGTTGCTGACTTTCTGCTATTTAATTTAAACGTTACTATGCACAATTTTATGTTACTGTTACTGGAACGATGCTTTAACATCCACTGAACGTACTAATGCTTTCGTTCACTGTCAATCTTTACATTCGTTCCGAAGGGAAGAAGGTGATGAAAAAATATCGATACTGTTACAGCATTCGAATAATTTTATGAATTACATCGTACGAGTTTATAATAAATGTATCGTAATTGGGGATGGAATCAAATCCAATAAGCCATGTTTAATTTCATGGGTTTCGACTAATACTGAAAATATTTCAATTATATTCGAAAAGTATTAATTTTATACAAACATCGAACTTCGGAATGAGTATTTACGAGTTTTGAGACGATATATACAGAGTGTCCCAGAAGAAATATTAGAGCCGAAAATAGCAGATTGAGTGAGTCATTCTGAACAACAATTTCCTTTTGTAAAATGCAAAACAGGGCTTCGTTACCGAATTATTAACAAAAAAATACGGACCAATGAGAGTGGTTGACATTGCAAATATTAGAATGTACGTAGAATTTAATTGTTACTTGGAATTCGAATAAAAAGATCGAAGAATTTCCGGTACGATATTCATAGAAATTTAATGGCCTATTGAATCGTAAGATTGGTTCACGTTGAATGTACGACTGTTATTTTGTGGATACTTATTTTTCATTGTATCATTCTAGATTATATATAATTAATATTCTTCATTTGATTAGTTATCCAAAATCGAGAATCTCTTTAAACGAAACTATGAGGCCGTTTCGACAAGAAATAAATAGGACTTACCGTAGCGGAGCACCTAATCCATTCACGATCGTATCCAGAGTATCATGGCACAATGACAGAACAATATGTACAATAAACCCGGAACACTATCGAACCGGCGGCTGCAGCGGCGGCGGCGGCGGCGGCGGCGGCGTACCGAGCGCCGGACGGACCGAACAACAGAACTTCACTGACAGTTTTTACACACCGAACCGGGAGTCCCCCAGATCATCAGACATCCGGTCCATCCAATTGGCCCGCGAACATATTGCGAAATCGAATCCAAATTCCCGTGGGCGTCGCGGACTTGGAACCACCGTTGGTACGATTCGAAGGAATCGAAGCGACGAGTCGAACGGATCGGGTCGGAACCAAGGTAAACCGAAACGAGCATGCCGAGTGTCGTCGGCGAAGTGAGAGGCTAGCGGCACTAGCGAGCAACCGATGTGACGTCAGAGGAGTGCCTCCTCTCTTTTTGCCATTCCATCGCCGCGAGAAAAGTGGCCTGTGTACAGCTTCGTATACATTATATCCCCTTCTCTACTGTCCTTGTTTGCGAGGAGACCTTAAAGCTCCGGGTATTCCACATCTACCTACCTACCTACCACCATCCGTTTGCCAGCGGAATATTTCCATCGAAATTCCACGGACGAATTACCTTTACGGGTTCACCGGGACCGCGAAATTGTACCACGGGTAGAGGACCAGCGAATGCGTCCAATGCCAAGATGGAGAAAGGATGTTGTGACCGCGTGGCTGTATCGAAATGGCTGATAAATCGTCTGGCGGGGAGAAGGGGGGTTAGTCAGGGTACAGCTTTTCCTTGTGTGTTAAAATGAGAAATTGGTATGATTTAATGGTGTAGCAATGACTAAGTAGTGATGAGAAAAAGTGATCCCAGATTGACAAGTCGACTCCTTGAACTGAAATGGCGAGACCAGCTTGTCATGAATTTTGTTGAGCAGACAATGACGAGCTGTGGTCACCAGACGTTATTGAAAGTTGAAACTTTTTATGAATTATTTGTATTTTCAATGTTTAAGACTAGTCGACGAAATTAAGTCAACAATTGACATTTATTGTATAATAAAAATTGCTTTCTTTATAAGAAATACCTAATAAATTAAGGGATACTGTTTCAATTAATTCAGTTTGAATAAACTTCAAGTATCACTAGAAAACAACTAAGGATATATAAATAGTCTGTTTTGTTGGAATATTTTAGATCGTATAGATAAAGTAAATGATATCATTATATCATGGTTCATGTAGAAACTGACTTTCACTGAGCAGAGCTAATTTTTAGACAACAATCATATAGTTAACTTGAACCAAGACCAATGTTACGCTCGATTCAATGAGCCATACAATTACAAGTGGGAAAAAAAAGAGAAACAGAAAAGCCAGCATGTGCAACGAGTATGAAACATTTCATTTCTCCGATTCTCGTGAATGAAAGAAAAATTCTCCGTGCACTACTGTACGAGTAGAACATGTGGGAATTTTTCTCAATGAGTTAAATTTTGCGAAATAAACGGGTATCCTTGAAACTTGATTTTCAAGACATTTAGTATTCAATTTTTACGCTTCTAGCGCATGGAACTGATAATGAAAAAATTCAGAGATGTACTTCTGTAGTAAGCCTGAATTTTTCCAGACTGAACTTACATTAAACAAAAATTCATGAGAGTCACAAATATTCACGAATTGCCAGATCTGAAGGAGCATACGATTTTCTCAATGTTTCGTGTTCAATATCTGCAATTCTCGTGATCAGAATATCGTGAATCGATGAAATCCAACGATCACTCCACACTTTCTTCTTTTTCATCGATTACAATCAAAGCATGCAACGAAAAATGAAAAAGTTTCGTTTAAAGAAATTCAACTGGGTTTTGAATGATCGATCGAATGATGTATTTTAATTATGTATAATCCAGAATGATACAATAAAAAAGAAGTATCTTCTAATCAATTAAACGTTCGATTATCGATTAAATCGTTCAACGTGAACCAATACTACGAATTCAATAGGCCATTAAATTACTCCTAGGTAAAAAAAAGAGAAACAGAAGAGTCAGCATGCACAACGATTTTAAAACAAAATCAAACTCAATTCTTTGTATTAAAGAATCTGGCGTTTTATGGATTTCAAATACCGAAACCTATAAACGATAAATTTTCTTATACGATGCAAAGAAACCAATTGAATGCAAATTCTCCAAGCATACAAATATTAGTACACATTCTTAACCGACCACTAAATAAGTTTCTATCCATTCCTAAGATAGCTAAAGTAGATCCCAATAGACTAAAAAAATAATAATTCTACGAAAACATTGATTAATTGAAACGACTTGAGGAACACCGTGCGGTTGCTTGCAAAATCTTTTAACAGTCGTAAAGGAGAGAGAGTCTGCGCTCCTGTAAACTCTTATTTAGGTCAAATTCCATCGGACACGAATCTCTCGTAACTCGATCGTTCCATTTTTCGCCACATTCACCAGTCGGTGCGTACGACGACGTCACAGTCGTCCGTCGCAGTGTTCCTAGAGCCAGAGTAATTGGAATTTTTAGAGCTCAGGGCAGCGAACGGTCAGCTCGATTTTGTCGTGACTGTCCACTTGGATTTTCTAATCGTTCGGAGCAACGAACAGTCACGAACTCATGATACGATCATCTGTTGCATTGGACTGACTAAAAAGTTATTTTACAGTCACGACGAAATCGAGCTGACCGTTCGTTCCTTTGAGCTCTTCAATTAATACCAAATCACTCGACGATAACGAAGCTATAGGCAAACGCTTTGAGACACGACGACTCGAGGTTTCCAAGACTCCGACTCCTTCGGCGTGATCTCGTTTTCCTCCGATCTCGTTTCGACCGTGTCACCCGTTACATGCGGAATCGTACGCGTTCCTCGAGCAAGGCACAAAGCGCGGAACGAGCACTTTCACGTGGAGGCCGCGTTAGTAAATATCATGGCCATATTTTCTATCCGCTCCTCTTTATCTCTCTCGTCCCTTGCCACAGGGATCGGTGGCTGCCTCTTTCTGGCTCGCTGTAATCGAGTGTGGGTCATTACACGTTCTTGTCTCCTTATTTATTCGTCGCCGCTCGCCGGAGACACGGCGTGAAAGAACCGCGGCCACCGATTTTCCATCATAACCCGTTCCGTTCCTACTCTACGATCGGAACGGTTTACCGCGTTCCACTGCCTTAATTATTGTACTCGATTACGCAAATCTTCCATGTAATTCGCGCGTCACGCTTTTAAGGAAAACGACGTTTCGTTCGTCGTTCTCGATGTTCGTAAGGAAATTTTACTTGGTTATTGTGATTAGGACCAGGATTACGGTTATACAAGACGTAAGATTTTTAGTAAATGGACAACAGAGTAAACAGACAAGAGAGTTAATATTGCATTGTCATCCAGTCTGAGCTATGTTTAAAACTTCAAGTCTCTAGTTGATTGGGAAGCTAACTAATACAAACGTAGTAAAAAAACAGCATCGTCTGAGCGGGCGTTCTGAGAGTTTTCCCAGTTTAATCTAATTTGTTTGTTGAATTATACGAAAACCTAAATCCTCAATTTGTAAATAAATATATTGAACTTTGAACTAAGCTTCAAGTTTTATATTCCGTGAAGAGACAAGTTGGAATATGTAGAATAATTTGTGTAACGAATTATAATTCAATGCTGCACGCCCACGATGCGATGGTCCACGACGATCCCTACTATATTCGGAGTTCGGACACGTACGAGAAATATCGGTGATTCAACTCCCGAAAATTGTTGGGCCAACAACAAGACCGAACTACCATCGTTTGAGACAAAGAGACTGCTTTAAAATTAATAGTGAATTAGTTAACTAAAAAACAGCATCGTCTGAACGAGCTCGCAATTCATCTCGGTGTACAGATGACTCATTCATTGGATTCTGGACTCACTTTGCACGCACATACATGTAGACGATGTGACACATTCACATGGGTCAAATAGTGACGATGCATGGAAAGCATTCATGATAGAAAGAGTATGTGCGAAGTGGCCTCGGGATCCAATGAATATTCCGTAGCAATCCACGTGTTACAATTCTAAGATACTTGGTAACGGCGATGATTGATATCAGCGTTACAAAACGCTCCGGCTGGAAAGGTCGACGTTTCACGAGCGAACGCATTGTAACTAAAAATATCATTCCGGCAAATAACGTGCATAAGCGTTCTCGATTATGTCACTGTAAACGTGGCGTTCACGTAACACGAGCGAGCGCGTAGGATATCCAAGAAAATAAGTAGAATTACTTCGAACTGACAAGCACTCAATGGAAAATCGATTTAGAATTAAAAACCGAAAGCCGGTTCAACTTCCTATTAAAACTTGGAATTACCCAATTCACTATTATATAATTTATATATTATTTATACATATTATATCATTTATATATTACATGGACTATACATCCGTTTATACATGTACGTGTGTGGTATACATGCTAGCCATTCCAATTCTTATTATTTTATAATAAATTTCCCAACTTCTGTTCTTATCATAATTTCTACCAACACTTTTCCCTATAATTTTATATTTCATCTTAAACCAGTAGGAATCATGACATTTACTATGTTTCGTAAAAAGAACCGCAGTCTATTCATTTTAACTTAAAACAGCGTTCGTTGACACCATTTTATAAACTCGACAAAGCCCGAACATTCGACGAGCCTCACCTGTTGATTTAACATTCGAGCAGCCGGTCGCCATATGTCTTCACCGGTGCGGCTGTGAAGCTATAGAGGAAGGACTAGAAAATCGAACCGAGAGGAAAACGTTGGGATAATTAGAAAAGTTGTCGACTCGTCCATGATCTTGAGCGGCATTCTTTAGTCGTGGGAGTTCGCCGCATAATTAACACCGCGAAAGAATGCAACGGTGAAAGAGAATGCATAGAAAAAGGAAGTAAATAGAAAAAGTTATATGAGGAAGAGGGACGGAAAGATTCGCGGTGGGAAAGGGGGCGATGAGGTAAGAAACCGACCTTAAACACAGAGAGAGAGAGAGAGAGATTTTATACATATTATATCATTTATATATTACATGGACTATACATCCGTTTATACATGTACGTGTGTGGTATACATGCTAGCCATTCCAATTCTTATTATTTTATAATAAATTTCCCAACTTCTGTTCTTATCACAATTTCTACCAACACTTTTCCCTATAATTTTATATTTCATCTTAAACCAGTAGGAATCATGACATTTACTATGTTTCGTAAAAAGAACCGCAGTCTATTCATTTTAACTTAAAACAGCGTTCGTTGACACCATTTTATAAACTCGACAAAGCCCGAACATTCGACGAGCCTCACCTGTTGATTTAACATTCGAGCAGCCGGTCGCCATATGTCTTCACCGGTGCGGCTGTGAAGCTATAGAGGAAGGACTAGAAAATCGAACCGAGAGGAAAACGTTGGGATAATTAGAAAAGTTGTCGACTCGTCCATGATCTTGAGCGGCATTCTTTAGTCGTGGGAGTTCGCCGCATAATTAACACCGCGAAAGAATGCAACGGTGAAAGAGAATGCATAGAAAAAGGAAGTAAATAGAAAAAGTTATATGAGGAAGAGGGACGGAAAGATTCGCGGTGGGAAAGGGGGCGATGAGGTAAGAAACCGACCTTAAACACAGAGAGAGAGAGAGAGAGAGAGAAATACTATAGAATCAACCTTAAACAGTGAGAGACAGAGAGGGAGAGAGAGAGAATAGAAAAAAAGAGAAATATAAAACGGAACCGAGTTTAAACAGAGAGAGAAGGAAGTATAAAACAAAGACGGAATACGAGCGACATAATTGATGATTTCTCCGTAATAATTAGCGTTTTCACTGATCTTGAATCGCTCGTAGATTCTCCTTCTAGATTCTCCGTTTACTCTCGCTTCGCATAACGGTAGACATGTGAAAATGTTTGTTCCATCACGACTATGAATATTCGATCACTGATTTCTTATTTCGTGTCTTCAATATACTTGCTGTTTGCACGTTCGCTAAAGAAGCAGAAGTGTTACATAAATCGACGTTACTTCTTGTATAATTTAAACTGAGTGCAGCAGTAGCGTTCGTTGCGAAATATTAGATAAGCGGAACGATGAAACTGCATAGAAATGGAAAATGACATATTCTTTCTTACATAAAACATTTCACATATGGTAAATATTCAAGTTAAACCCAGGGAGGGAGACTGCTCATGAACCCGTTTTACTCGAGCCGATTTTTTTACTATGAATTCTAACGGCGAAAGTCCGAATCGTACACATATTTTGAGGGGAGTAATGGTAGTGAGAGTGAGAGCGTATATACTTTTTGATCACACATCTCTCTCTCACTACCATTTCTCCCCTCGAAATACGTGTACGGTTCGGACTTTCGCCGTTAGAGGCGGTAGCTTATAAGGGTCAAAAAACGGCTCGGGTAAAACGGGCTCATGAGCAATCTCCCTCCTCATCTCTGGCGATAATCACCGTTCTTTTCTTTTGAGAGATATTCGTGTACCTATCCGCATTTTTACGTTTCGTTCGACCATCTGCTGCGCGGACTGCGTCAATCCGATTTAGGCAAATTGCACACCTGTTGCGCTGAAACGTGACCCAACGAGTGCTGCCATTTGGTCCATTGCGGAAATTATTGGAACTCGAAGTGCACCTTTCTGCGGCCGATAGAAATGTCGGTATTTTCCCCGACATCGCGACTTCGATTGACTCTCCATCGAATCTCAGCTGAATTCATGAATTCGCAGACGAACGAATATTGGTAGATCGGTGTGGATCGGAAACAAATCTGACGCGACGGTCGAAGGTTTCGTCCGACCTTTTCTTTCGTTTGTAAATGGCTCGTCGCTGAAATCTCGACCGAAACTCCGACGGAAAGGATGAACTCACAAAACCTCTTAAGACTATCGCGATTACGGGAATCGTACAAATTCCTTTATTTTTCCCGCTAGGTACATAAAATACAGCATTCAATCCGAGTCCAGCGGGTGATTAAAAATTTCCTCCTCCTTTAATTTTCCTTTCCCTACAAATTTTTTAGCACCTTTCTCTCTTTTATTCTTGTTCTTCTTCTTCGATCCAGGCACTTGAATTAAAAATTAGCGGATGGGGGATACGGATTCATTCGATTTCTTCTTAATCTTGTTTTTCTGTCAGCAACGCACTCGTCGCAACTTTCGCTGCTGAAAATTGGCATCGATCGTTACGTTTGGTGGAAGAACAATGTGCAATGTCTCGTCTGTTCCGTTTTATCTTAAGTACGTACCTGCGTCCTGCGCGGAGTTGATCAACGCGTCGACCTTGTGATGATATCTAAGGAAGTTTGGTCGAATGATACTGTGATACAGTGTTACAGACCCGTTGCGTTCAATGGGAGCCATCAACCAAATGTACAACAGACACTGCGGACCAAGAGAAACAGACGAAAGATCAGATTTACATGCTTGTCCATAAACGTGAACATGAATGTGAACAGAAAATACCTTGAACAGCCAGTAGACGGGGAACCAGCATAGGATACAGTCCGAGAAGAACTCAATAATGGTCATGGATGCAAATACTACCCAATAAGTCAGCCACTTGGTGTCATCGTCCTTGGTAGGACTCTCCAATGCTTTCATAGAACAGTATGCCGGGTAAAGAAAGCCAAACACATTCGAGACAAGCTGCTGCCCTGCACCGAACACCAGATACAACGCAGAGCCTGCTATGATACCTGAAACATATGATATATCGTATTGTCTTAAACCTCGATCTCGTGCGACGAAACTTATTGCTTCGTTTGCACTATTTCTTTTGTACTGCATATATTGCGTATTTCGTATGCAGACGCGTCGAAGCCGAGATTACAATATCGGTGACGACGACATCGTGGCGAGTTCGTGCGGTGGCACGGACCTTGCACCTTGGGTTTGAATCATACAACGGACGAGTTATTATCCGACGAACCTAGAAAGATGTATAGACGATCGACCCCGCTTTTCTTCTCCACCTTGGCGAGGTACTTGGTCCACGCTTTCGTCTCATCGTTCAGGACGTTTTCCAGGGACTGTTTTATAGCGGATATCCTTGCCATCCTGCTTGAATCCCTTCACGGTCAGAAATTTATGCAAACAGATAGACTTGCGTAGCCGAGCGGAATGAATGTCACCGACGACGACCACCACGACGTCACGACCACGACGTTATTATTCCATGGATTTAATGCCGATCTTTAGCTTCTAGTTTTAGCCACCGCGTGGATCGTAGCGTAAGTAGATGGGCCGGTGTCGGTATACGTTGTTCTCGTAGTTGGTTGGACGCTGGAGCCATCTGCGGGTCGACGGGGAACGAGACGCGGAGCGGAGGCGCGAGTTTAACGGTCTCCCGATTCCGAACGATCGACCTGATTCTACGGATTTCCTCGTCGATCAAGTACACTTTGTTGATACGTCGAAAAATTCATACAATCGTTTCGAGTTTGCAGAGTTCCGAAATGAAAACGAATTTCACATATTTTTTGCCCCGACTGTACGTACTCGCATATGCGGAGAGGTATAGAGTAGCACTAGGATGCATCCGAATTATTAAGTCCGCTCTTAGGCCCTCACCTCGCCTTCCCCACTTCCGTTGCATCATCCACGATGAACGCGATCAGTTTTTAAAACACTCGGTCTCACTATCTCCCTCTCTCTACGATCTCATCGTAAAAGAACGTCCTTGGTCCTAGCAAGAAGCGAAGATACCGTAACTGAAGAACGTTGAGGGACGATAGAGCGATCAATGCGTGCGGAAACGTTGAACGTTTTCGCTTTCGTTCCCGGAAGCAAAATATTCCGAGTGAGAACAAAAGTGAGGATCGATCCGCGTTGAACGAACGATCGGTTCTGTCGTTCCCTTGATCGAATGCGGGCGGAGGAATTACTCGGGTCGGAGGTTCGTTTGACCCCGAGACCGAGGCACGCACCGAAAAAATAATTAGGCTGACGCCCTCGCTCGTAAGCAGCGTTGCTCTTAATTGTTTCGATTATTTGATCTCGTTCGTCGTTGTCCGGGACACGATCCTTCAGGAACGTGAAAAGATTCGTGAGGCTGCAGCCGGAAGATTACTCCGTCTCGAACACCTACCGGAACCGTTCGAATCGGTTCGATAGTTCTCGCGAGGAAAGAACGTTCATAGAGCCTGCAACCGTGAAATGTTTAATTGCAATCGCGCTGCTCGTTGAAACGAAGCTCACCACCCGATTAAACGTTGAGTCACCCTTTCGTGGCTCGGTATCGTTCCCAATTGCGAGCACAATTGCTGCTGACGGTTTCTGAAAGGTTAACGCACCGGGTTAAATGACGAAGGAGTAACTCCCTCCCACCCTTCTTCGATGGGCTTTGATACGCTGTGAAAATTGGGGCTCTCTTGAAACAGTATTTGGCCGATCGTCGATTTCGATATTTTCAAACGGACCGACTTACGATTAGTAGTTCCGTCGTACAGTGGGGCATTTAACAGCTGGAGATCGACAGTTTCTGATTGGACAAGATTCGAAAAATTGGATTCGATGCGTTCGGGTTCGGCTGGATACCCCAACGTCGTCACTTCTTATCGGAATCGGTGGCGAGTGGGGAGGAGGAATTCATTGAACTCTAACTGGCACTAGAATGGACCGATTTGAGTCGTACTCGAAACGAGGAGCGGAGCGGTGAGGGAGGGAGGCAGGGAGGGAGGCAGCATTCGCCGGGGCAATGACCTTGCAGCCTTTCTCGATCCCGACTGCGCACAGTCGCGGTGGTCCAAGTTAGCGTTGTACCGTGAAACCGCACAAGGATGCGAAAAGTTCAATTTCAGTCCAGGAAAATTCGATTCTTCCATCGTCTGTCCCTCATTTACTGTTCGACGATGTGTCGAGTGTACGGCTCGACAATCACGATGAGACGTATGTGCGTGGGACGGAGGTACGTGCGTGGAGATCAGCGCGAATGTGAGCCAAGTCCCTTCCTCGGTCATAAAGATCGAATGCGAAGCTTGCGTGTAAATCCACTCTCTGGCTGGTGTAAGAAACTAATAGTTCTGAAAGATAAAACTAATAACACACGTCACCAGCACTCTTAACAGTAACTTTGAAAATGATCGAGGTATACGCTTCAACAGCTCGCGAAGAAATGCCCTGTTAGCGCGTCCCCGAAAAACGGTCAGCTTCAGGCCCGAGGGAGAGGGCCTGAGTTTTCAGCACACTTACATGCTTTGCGCGTTATCGGCGCGCAATCTTCTCGAGCGTTTTTCGTATTTAATTTTTCCACAGGGAAATCCGTCGTGGTTTAACAAAAGCGTTCGGGTCCGGACTCGGCACTCCGAGGGTGTCCCATACTCTTTGGTTTTCTTATTCTGGTCGAACTTTTTCAACTTCGTACATCCTACCGTCTCGTTGACGAATCGCCCGGCCAGTTTTTACCCGGAATTGATCCGCTCCGTTTCCTATCCGTAGGAATTTTACTAACTCTTTCCTGGAATACTGACGTGCACCGGAAACGGAGCGGAAACGGAGCTTGAAAGCGGGGCTGCGCTGCCAGATAGCGGTCACGATTTTGTGGTTTCGACCGGGGCTTTGATGGACCGTTGGCCGAGTCGGGAGGAAAGCTCCTCGACCGGAGACGTGAAATCGCGGTTAACCGGCCGATCTCTGCGATGTACGGATGCCTACAAGTCGATAAATGGTGGCTCGATCGTACGTTTTTTCCGTGCTGCATGCGGAGTTTGTGTTGTCAATGTTTCGAATTCATTTTTCGATCGTTTCGGTTGTTCGAGTCTTTACGGATCCTCTGCGTTTCTGTTCGACGTTCGAGCGAGACCGAGCGAATCGAAGAGAGCGAAGGAGGGAAAAGTCATTGGATTCCGTGGACGACGCCTGCCGAGCCGGAGTTTACTTTCGAAATATCGGCGAACGATGAGTCCGGAATTCCAACGAGGGTCTTACCCGAGAGATTGAAGAGGGAAAAAATGGCATCGACGTGTGCTCGAAGATTGCGAAGTCTCGCACATTTTCTCGCTACCGATTCTGAGTACATCGCGCGCAATAGCCACGTAAGAAGGTCGACGTAAGTATCTGCGCTACGATGGGTGTTTAGTTTTTGTGTGCAAGAGAATGGGAACGCGGGCGGTGGTAACGATTGGATGTACGATGTATTTATAGGTAGTAGGACCTTGCCGGTGTTAACCGTTCACCGTGACCGAACGAGCGAATTGAACGATCCATTGTGCGGCCACTGGAAACCGCTTTTTCTCATGCAAACGAGCAATTAGTCGCGCGTACGTGCCATTACCGATCCACTGCTGGAGATCTTCGATGAACGACCTTCGACGATATCCGACGGAAGGTTTCACTCTGTGAAATAAACGTCGTTCTCTACTTTTGATTGTTAAAGAAATTGCAGTTGCACGTTTCTCATGCGATTAGATTTCCGGAGGTTGCAGGACCTCGCTTCCTGCCGTCGGACGCGACAGCGACGGCGACGGCTTGTACACGTCTACAGCAAGGATGTGACGGCATGACAGAGAGGAACTACGTTCCGAGCGTGACGGTGTAAAAGTGAGTGAAAGACGGAGAGGCGTTCGGTCGGTCGGTTGCTCGGTCGGTCGGTCGCTCGCTTGCTCGCTCGGGGGTGGAGATGACGAGAGGACGGGAGGACGGGAGGACGCGATGGGAATACGGAATCGGTACCGCAAACATAAAGAAGCGGAAGGCGGCGGGGAAGCCCGGCGATAACGTGCCTGGGATATAAGTACCGCGGGCGGAGAGAGACTCATCCAGTTTCCGTCCCTGCTAAACTTTATCTTGCTCCGCGTTGAATCAAAACCTCCCTCCTCCTACCTCCCGACACCTGAGTAATTGCGCGACTTATTTGAACGAATGGTTTCCTGGACGAGAGCTGATATTCTTATTGTCTCATGTTTTGCCGTTTCATCCGAATAACTCGTCCATCGATAATTACCGACGTTAGCAAGAACTGTTTCCGACAAAAGTTGCGACTCGTATATAAATGGTCGTGTATAAATGGACAGAGTGAGGGGGTAAGGACGAGGAATCTCCCCTCACGCAATGCGATGCGATGCGATGTGATGCGATGCCTAGGCTATCGATCGCTTCGGCGCGGCGGCATGTGCGAAATAACTCGGATAACTTGCACGCCAATCCACGTGCCCCTTCTTCTTCCTCTTCTTCTACTTCTTCTTCTTGTTCTTATTCTTTGCTCTCTTTTCTTCTTCGAATATTCCTAGCAAGAAATCCGTACACTCGCCGACAAAACCGAAACCGAACGGTCAATGCGCTACCATGAGAGGTACCTGTAGATCGTCTCTGCGAACAACCACTACCCTCCTTTCCAATATAATTATTTTTCTAGTTGGCCCTCCAGCCGGAAGCGGCTCGATACACTTTACAGCGTTGCTCCGTAGCGGTCGGATATTTCGGACGTAAGTTGGATGAATATAGGATACAGGATATCGTGGGATATTCTACGGCTTAGCAACGGGCCAATACGGTGGTTACACGAGGATGAAACGATATAAATCCCGAAACGCTTACAGTTATTGGAGGACTACAGCGGGGTAATATCCACCCGAACAGTCGGCCTCCGAACGGTTTAGGTACGCGATAATTCGCCGATGACAGCGGAGGATAAAATGGAATCGAGACTCGGTCCAACCCTTTAACATTGTTTCCCAACCATGTACGACGTACCGAGTGAAATTTCGACGGTCCACGATGAATCAACGGAGTTTAAGGTAGATGAATTTTTTATTACGGCGAGGTGGAGTGTCGCTCGCGATATCTGAGAACTGAAACGAGATTGATAACCCCGGTGCCTCGTAAACGTTGCCCGTATCTAATCTCGTATTCCTCTGTCCCCCGCAATAAACGCGCTTTCGAACGCGAACTACCTGTCGTGACACGGATAAGAAAGAAACATCGATGAATTCGGATGTGATATTCGAAAACAAAAATTGTGAGATAATTTTTGAATTTTCTGACTGGAGAAGAAGAGTTATATCGAATAGGGGTTGGTTCGAGGCGGAGCGCACCATAAATATGTCGGTGTGTTGTTGTTGTTGGATCCGAGCCCGGCCCCTCTTTCTTGTCGATTTTGCCTCGGTTACGAACGGGAACGTTTGTTACCCGGGAAAATAGTTGTACGGTGAATAACCACCGAACCAAAACGAACCCTACCCTCGCCCGTTAATTCCATTCTGTTTTCCCGTGTCGGATGTCGGATCTATCCCGACCCGAACGTGAAACAGACTGTGGAATAATGTTGTGTCTTCTTATGAACCGGAAGGTTTTCTTTCCCAAATACAGTTTTATATCAATTCTTTATGAATAAACCGCGATAGGTACTTCGTAATAAAATGATTGCTGACAAAGAAACGGCCACGTAAAGGTGCCGAAAACTGATCTATCCGACGACAGCAGCAGTTTCAGGGCGCTGATTAGTTGTAAGTTTCGCAAAGCTGAGCTATGCACTTTTGTTAATCGGCATTAATAACGAAAGTCGACGACGTATAATAGTGTATGTATAGTCGTAGTTACACTTACGTGAAGCGATGAATACGTAGCAATTGAGCGCTTGGACCGGTAGCGATTACTACGAGGTTTTGTAGATTAAAGTCGAACGCCGTTATCCCGAAACACGCGGAAAGCACCTGACGTACCCAACACTACCACGTACGCACGTACGGTACACATACGAGAGGCAAATGCAAATGGCGGACGACCGAGCTGGCAGAACGGTCACGTGGGTGTCATGGCTACCGCGCGGAAATTCAAACTTACGCAGCGTAGACTCATGGTGGTGGACTCCATACTCGTACTCGAATCGTCGCATCGGACGCATCGACTCCACGATGCCACGTCATTGGTTGTTCGGCTACCTTCGGGCATAGTCGGGTCTCACCGGCGCCGGGAACCGGCGGAGGAGCCCGAGGGACCTCAGTCACTCTTCGGCGCTCGCGCGGAGGAGACGCCATCGACCCGGGTTGGCTCTATCGAAATTTAGTGACGCGACTCGTCAAAAGTGGCAGTGCCTGCGGTGATATATCTGTGCGCGTTTCACTCCCTCTCTCTCTTTCTCTCATACACATACACACGATCCTGACCGCCGTTTCTAGTTTTTGATAGTCGAAAGGTTCGAATGATGGATATGCGTCTGACGTCGCGACGCGTACAGACAGAGCGTCGTCGGTCCGTCGCGCTGCCTCAGTGAGAGTTTGTACCTGGCACCGCGGCTCACGCACACTACCTCTCCTATCTCTCTCTTTCTCTATCTCTCTCTCTGTCTGTCTGTCTATCTGTCTCTCTCTATCTCTCTCTCTCGTTATGATAAAAGAGCACGTGTCTGTGTGACCAAGCGTGTTTGTGCGTCGTGTCTCTGTTCAACCGGAATAAGAAACAAGAATAAGCTTCGTTTCGTGGTTTTCTGCAAGTTTTGGAGGAAGGGAATTTCGGATTTGTGAATCATGGATATCCTGCCGAGTGGGAACATCTTCAGAGAGCTACAGGACATACACGACACCGGATACTTCTCCGCACAGCCGTCGCTCGAGGATCATTGGCAACAGGTAATAATGATCGTTAAAACACTATTCGTATCCAGGGTGTATGCAATGTCTTAAGCGAGGCTCGGCTTATCACCTGCCTATTTCTCATTCTAATATTTCCGTTTTTCTCTCAGGATCCACTACTTCACTTCCTGTATAACTGCTTGCACGAGCGTATTGAATGATGCGAATACCTCTGTGGGAGTGCAAAAGAGGATGGAATTTCTAGTTGAAAGTTCCTTTTCCACTTTTTCCTTCCGCCGTTATTACCAGTAGACCAATGGCGTGTCATCGCGCATAACGGTCACGCGGCATTTGCTTCTTCCGGTAATCCTGCTGAATCTTTTAAACATTTTGAGACGAAAGATGAAAATCAGATTTTGGTTTGCTAGTACAATTTTTCCATGAGATTGATTACCGATAAAATGGAAGGGTTGAGAAGAGAAGGGGTGACCATTTAGAGAGGAGTTCGACCTTGAGTCGTGGGTATTAGATCGCTTTGGTGTGTGCGCTGGCCTGCTACAACTTCTCTCTCTCTCTCTCTCACTCTCTCAGCCTGTCTGTGCGTGTCCCGTTTGTTTACCAGTGTGTGCAATGACCTTCCCTATACTCTTTCATTCAACGTCTCTGCCTAGCCGTCGCTTCCCTTGCGATTCGGATATCAAACATCTATATAAACTGTTTTGTTATTTGTTATACAAACGCCAATGCCTCTATTATCAAGTACATCTTAACGCTGATGAATACACGGTATGTACGTTTTATCATACTTGAAATTGAATTGACGAAGGATTAATTTTTGATACGAATCCTCGATTAATTGGCAATGGAATTAGTAGTTGGGAGCGTAGTTTGGCAGCGTGCCTAATTGAACGTCTCCGAGGGTTTTCCAGGGTCAATTACCGAATCGATTCTCCTTCGATCCTTCCTCATTTTTTCCCTTCGCGAAAGTTTCGCGAAAAACAATCGCTACAATTAAATTTCTTCGCTACGAATCGCAACAATTTTAATTCATTCTCTTCTATCCGATTGTTTATTTTTGCTCCCCCTCAATCGAATTTATCTTCGCTCGTACCTTCGTTTCCCCGTTTCCTCGACTTTCCATTCTTCCACTCCTCTGGAATGCAGATGGGGTTTGGAGAGCAAGCGTCCGGGTCAAAGCGAGGAACTGCCGTTTATTTAATCGGCTTTCGGTCACCGTTATTTTTTCACGTTTCCCCTTGTTCTTAAATATCCTTCGAGCTCCGAGGAAGGTCGATAATAAACTTGCGTATGAAAAGGAGAAACGAAATCGTCGTCGGCGTCGTCGGCGTCGTCACCGTCGTCGACTTTTGTCGGAGCGTACGATCTCCCTTATCGTTTTCCTGATTACGTTATCTGTATAGAATATTTACGAGCTAAGAGCTAGTTAGCCCTATGTAATGTTAGTTGGCTCGTTAACGTGTGACATTTACTTTAATTGTTATTGGAATTAGTGTTATCGATGTTATCGCTCGAGTACTAAATCGTGCTAATTTAAATTTGACGAGGAGCGTACCGTTTTGGGACCGACTGTACCGCGTGTGTTTGTATCACGCTACCACTAGCGGCGATGATTTCACGATGGAGTGAATCAACCAGGGAAAAAAAAATGAGTATAATAAAAAACTTCCTGTTTCGATTAGCGAATCGAGAAACCGTGATTCATTTCGTCGGTAATAGCGTCCTGTGAAACGAACGTTCCGTGTGTACGATTGAACGATGATACGAAGAAATACGAGTGAGTCATTTGTAAACAGAATGGAATTCATCGAGAAATGTCGAATGAATTTTATAGGGAACAGCGAGGCTATAGCAATTGTAAATGACAAATGGTTTACGTGTGGAAGGTTAACAAAATCCGACGGATGCTCCGTTGCATTATTCTTCGGCACGAACCGGTTTTCGTTCCCAATTATCTATGATGTAACTTCGTTCTTGTTCGATTTTATTTTGTCTTACACCGACGCGTAACGACGGGTTGAGAGTCGCCTTTCGAACCGTGGAAAAATTCAATTTACGAGACGATAGATCCAGCATGAGTGTTCGTATCGGGGTTAAAGTGTATACCTTTCGTCGTCGTACGAACTTTATCTTCAAAACGGCCCTTCGCAGGCCGACCACAACCGGAGATATCGCGATTTTCAATGATTAAATAAACGAGTCTATCATACGAGATGAATCCGAAATCTTCTAATTAGTTAC
Organism: Ceratina calcarata; assembly: GCF_001652005.2. NCBI lineage: Eukaryota > Metazoa > Arthropoda > Insecta > Hymenoptera > Apidae > Ceratina > Ceratina calcarata. The sequence continues at coordinate 1,738,034 of NW_017136308.1, read as the reverse complement.
GAGCGTATAAATTCAATCCGGTTAATATTTTATTGTGATTTCGATTGTCAGTCGTTGCGGCTGCGACGGGAAAAATGATTGCACAGCTGAAATGTGTACGGACACGTGTGTTTCGAGCTTGTCAAGCGGATTTCGCGATTAGCTTGAAGGAACGGAGAATGGTTGAAACTTGATTGTTTTAGACTCGTCGCAATCGGTTAAAAATGTTTGCGAGGTCGAAATGGACATTGAAATTGTTATTCCACAGACTGTTTACAGTTAGTTGAGAATCGCGTAGAGGGAATAATCGACGACGCACAGACGGTTAGAGAGATAACGCGGGCTCGTTGGGCATTATTGGATCTCTGTCCCTGTCCCTGTTCCTGTTTCCCCCGTCCACGTCGCGATCCGTTGCTGGTAACCGGTTCCGAGCAATGATTTCTCTTGTCAGGATAGATGACGGACAGTATCGTGGCCAGACAGGGTCTATAACGCCTCTATAGCCAACGTTTGGACAGCTCGTGCTTCTACGCCTACAGGGAAACAGCGATGCGTACGTTGTCAAACAGGATTGCTCTGATTCTTTAATTCGCGCGTTAACGAGTAACCGTGAAATTTCTTTAAACCAGAATCGATCGAAGTGTCCTTTAATTAGAAATGAAAAACCGAACGTGTAAGATTTCTCATTGAATCGTTAGATTCTCTGCCTCGACCAGCCTGCCAGTCATAGAACCGTCGGAAGTAGAACTGGTGTACTTGGCAACAGGCAAAACAGATTCTATGTAACCTAAGAGGTGATAGAAGGTTTAGCCTGGTCTGCGCACGTACTCGGATACCTTGAAGCCAGGTACACTCACTGACGGTACCGAAACAAATATCGTCGTACCGTCTCATCGCCGTCCGTGTTTCCCTTCTCTCCGATTCTCTTAGATGTTTCTATATTAGTTGGCCTGTTCGTCGTATCTGTTTGAACGATCTGTTTTTAATGTTTCCATCGAACCGTCCGTGTTGTTATCTGTTCGAACGTACACGGCGGGAGTGTACGTGCCTATATAGTATCCCGTTGTAATATCGCAGCCGATGACGATATTTGATACGGGAGACAGTTAACGATACCATCGAGCCTACGTTTTCGATCTGTGTAACCGTCTACATGTGGCGTAACGTACCAGCTCCCATATACTGAGAAATGCCAATTTTCAATTTAACAGATTTCTAATTCTATACCATACGCCATACAAATCGATTGAGAATCATGTAAGAGAGATAAGGGGTAGGAAGTATGCAATTGAGAGGGTGCAAATGAATGGATCCCAGATGCCCAGGCGTTCGGACCTGGAACACCTTTGTTTTTAGACCCGATAACATAAGGCCTGGCTTTTCCGTGGGAAAAGCTTAGGAGTCAGGACTCGGTATCGACAAGAGGATGCGTGGGTCCCACTTTTTAGTCAGCTCTCGACGCATTAACGTCGTAAACGTTTTTACGACTAAGCTACACTTGGAAATAATAGTACATTGTACACCAACTACCGAAAATGGAGTCTGGAAAAGCCCACTCGGCCTGTGCTGTTCACTGTATTTTTTATAAGAACGGTATAAAGAAGACCATTTGTAGTCGTTTGCAAAGTGCATCGGGGATATAGTTCCTCGAGTCGTCCACTTAAAGTAGCTCGATTAATACTAATTGAACTAAACAATAGTTAAAGTTTTGAACTCTCATTTTCCGTAAAGAAAATATTTCCGTGAAAATTGTTTAAAAACAGGCATTAGAAAATTCGTATTTTTAATACGGGCACTTATGGAAACTTTTGTATGAATGCCTCGTGCGATTTCATATCATATACGTTTTCAATAAAAAAATAGATGGTTATAGATTTTTTTACTAATGCCTCGTGCGATTTCATATCATATACGTTTTCAATAAAAAAATAGATGGTTATAGATTTTTTTACGGGGAATGCGATGATGTAAAGAAAAATATAGGTTTTCGTGAAAAAGAACGAACTAATGATGATCAAAGCCAGTGAATAATACTTTTATCACTTCAGTCGTGAATAAAAAGTTGTCTATTTTACTTTGTTTATGCTTTTTTTTATAATAGAACATTAAAATATATGAATGTGGAAATGATAATATACATTTAATAATGAAATTTTCACTTCATATTCTTATTTTAAAATAAGTCTATTGTAGAGCCCTCTTGATACGTCATACAAATAGTGAGCTACCTTAAGTGCCTAAATTTTCCGGCCCTAGGATCAGAAAACTCTATTTTCGGTCCAGTTTATAGGCGTCGAAAATGGTCTTGTTAAGCACGTGTTATAAAAAGATTATTATTTAACGGACTGTTTAATCAATACTTATCTTAGATTCTTACGCAACATATTTCGTCCATCGATTATGATTACTGTTGTACGTCGATAAAGTGGACGGTGTATTATTTCATTGATTGTATTCGAGTGACTTTTAATATCGGACAGGAGAATGTAATGCTGTTACAAATTGCCGGTAGCAGAGGGGGGATTGGGGGTGATGGTAATTACTCGAATCGCGGCGTTCGCATTACTTCCGTCCGATGTTTTTCCATTTTTCCAGCAGCCCCTCTCGCCGCGGTTCTTTTTATTTTCCTCTGCTCCGTTTCCGCCTCTCGTTTTCCTTCGTGAGATCAATAAATCGGAGCCCGTCTGCGCCAACCTCCAGTGGTTCTTCAACCCCTTTTCCGACATCGCGCGGTTCGCATTACGATCGTTATCGTTAACAATGAATGTTCCGTATGATATTATAATTGCGGTAACGAGAGCCGTGCGTGTGCGAACGGCTGCGTGTCTTCGTGTTACGCCTGGACGATCTGCCGGGGTCGACGGCGGTTTTGCACGTAGTCTTCCGAGTGAGAATCGTTGTTCGTGCACTTGTGACAACGAAGTTTCACGGTTGCGATCGTCGAAGCTTTGACGTCGGTTGGATCTCGACGCGCTTAATATTTGTAACGTCGATTTTTGCTCGAAGGGAATCGTTCGATCTCGATTGAACGAGAAGTTCGAGGGTGGCACCGGGCGAAGAACGTTTCTGAAACGAGGGAGCGACGGGGCACGGGTAGGGGTAGGAAGTACGGAAGAACGAGCCGGGATTCCTCTCCGCCATTCTCGTCCGGTTTGAATTACTATCATCCCGGCGAGGCATTGTCTATTGTGGCGGAGAATTATTTTATTATCATCGCTCGCTCGGCCGGCCGGCTACGAATGCTCCTTTCCGCGGGAGGGGATCCCGCGGGGTAGCCAGCGGTTCTCTTACCCTCTGTCGAGTACCAATTTTCATAATTGAAAATCTCTGTAGCCGGGCGCGCGGCGAAACGCGCGTCCTCCCTTCGTATGGAGGAGCGCACGTGGCGACCGTCGCGGACCCACCGTTAGAGGCAAGGGAATTCGGTTTAATTTTAGCCTAGCCGCGGGCACGGGCCGTGGCACGCAGCCTTGGCATCGCAGACGCATTATTCATATCTTAACGAATTCCCTCTGAACCCCCGGCAGAAAATTCTCAAATACCCGGTTCTTATCAAACGTACAAGCGTGTAGTAGATCCTCTCAAACAAATGAATCTGGAACAGTTTTCTCGATTCGTTTATGAAACTGGTCAGCATGATTCTTGTCCCGACAATGAATAATACTTACTGCGAAATGTTACGAGTCTAGTCTCTCGTGGAAGAGGCGCACCGGGCTGCAGTTATGAACCAGCTAGGGACAAAAGCCGTGCGTTGAACAATGGGAAAATTCATTTTGCGTGCACAATGTATTGTTGTATTGTATTTATGCGAGGACGCGTGACCTTTCAAACTATGCTCGTAGTGATAATTCAGCGTGTACAAAAGTCTTCTCACTTCTGATTTCAGGTAAGCGTAAGCTGCCTTCCCCCCGCAACCCCCTACCAACCGATTGTTCCAGGCGAAACTTATGCTAATTCTACGAGGTATAAATAAAATCATAGTTGTCGCTGCAGAAGACGAGTAGATCAGCGTTCGAATTTATATAAATTTTTTTTGTCACCAATTTTTGCAAGAATTGCCGTTTTCCTTGCCTTCTGGTGTCATAATGCGATATTCCCGGGGAGTACCCGACGCCTAATGGAGTTTGCGTGTAAGAATGAGACGCGCCCGGGAGAAGAAGAGCCTTCGGGGCAGACGACTAGACGGTGCGGGAGAGAAAAACGCGGCGAAGGTTAATTTTATTTCGAGTTCGTTGCAGAAACCTGCCACCATGCAACGGTTTTTCTCTCGCCGGGGTAGAAAAGTTAATAAACAGCCCCCTTGGCCAGCTTCTTTCTTCCCTCCCCGTCTCCCTGGCAACTGTTAACTCTACTATCGAACGCGTTTAACCGAAAAGAACCAATGCTTCAATGCTGTTTTTCTATTTTGTTTTACCGAAACGTTCTAATTGTCGTTATTCAGATATATGTATCTTATCGTACGTGCACGTTGTCAAGCTTGTATCATTGGCTCGGTATTAGATTCTCGAAAGCGGTCTAAGAAGGCGATATCGTTAAGAATCGCGAATGGTAGGCGGGCGGGAGACGCGTTTTATCGTGGCGCCGATAAATACCCTCGAACGACGCCGATAACGTTCGCTAAACGCGAACCTCCGGACAGAAACGTGGCTCGATAACGCATTTTTATCTCGCCTCGTACCTCGGCTAAAAGTAGCGAGAAAGGCTCCAGCGAATTTCACGGAACACTTCTGAGGTACCTAATAGATTCGTTTTAAGAATCGTCCCTACGCTGTCAACGATCGAATTAAATACTTACTCTAAATCATTATTACAATTCGTTGCAATCGCTTTGTAATTCGATCGACCGTAGATTCTTCTTTCACGCTCTCACAGTTTTATATCTGTTTCTACAAAGCTTGAGTCTCGTAAAGAAGAAGAAGGGAGCCGGGCAGAGATGGTGTGTAAGAAAATCGATAGCAGCGTCCCGAACTCCGAGCCACTCTCTTCGTAGTTTCTTGCGATCGCTCGTCGAACTCTCACCTCTTACCCCAGAGCTCTCCGGTGCTCTCGAGCTCCCCTCCCGGCTCCGATCCATAATGGTTTTTGCCTGGAGGACCCGTGATCGTCATCCGTCAAACCCTCTCCCGTATAATTAACTTAAAAAAACAAGGAATAATTAAGAATTCGACGAGGCTCGCGTCAGCGTTTATTTTCACTTGTTAACAGTTAAAATTGCGTCGTTCAATTTTTGCTACGTGTCCCGTTATCGCGGTTGTAAAGATAAAACCGAGATTAAGAGGTGCCGGTTGACTTTTTTCATCGCGAAGCACGATTTTTGTATCGGGTTCGTCGCAGGGAAAACGAGTGGAGAAAGAGAGAAAAGGTGCTGCGGCGTGTATCGTTTGCCGCGTACATTTACCTGGCCCACTTTTCCGTTTTTCCCTGCCGGGAGAATTCGTTGCTCCCACCGGTGGACCGTTAATTAGCCAGGCTGGGTGAAAATCTAACGAGCCAGTCGACCTTTTAAACAGTTTTTGTACTGTTCATATAAAAAAGATGTGTTCGGTCGTGGAGCGCGTGGATATACCAGATACATTTTTATAACAATAACGATAGCAACGATAGGGACGTTGCGTAAGGCGATTTAATTGGAATTTTACAGCCGTGCGGTATCTCGTCTATCGGTGTAAGACGGGAAGGAACTTTGAGATCATTCCATTGATAATTCACAATGAACAAAAATGAACTGTGCACCGAGCGATTTAAGTAGAAAAATCCAACTGTAAAGAAGCTAGAATCCGAGGGGGAGAACGACGCGACGTAGCGGCAGGAATTATGCCGGGGATTATCTGTTTCGCTGCTGTTTAGCTCAGCTAGCGGTGAAGAGGCAGTGACAGTGAAGAGGCACGTTGGAAAAGTTACCGTGCGAGTTCTCTGTGTACCGAGTGTCCTCGAGGGCACACAGCTCCCCGTATGAGAGAGCAAAAGGCGAAGTTTAGAGAGCAGAGCAACCGTCCTCCGGCTTTTAGTTTTCGAGGGCCCTATTTCTATCTCTATTTATTTAGCTGTCGGCCAGCGACGATCAAACTCTGTTACGCAGTTATTATTACGACATACGAAATTTCTTATTTTACTCCGTTGGTAAAAGTACTTGGGAATTACGTAAGGAAAGATTGTTGATTCCCGGTACACGTTTCAGATAAGAGCGCCGCGATTCTTTTCTGATCTCGCCTGATAAGGAGGACTTGGCAAACTATATGAGCGTTGATAATTCGATCCGGTTTGCACGTAAACGATAAACGTTTTTCTTTCGTTTTTTTTTTCTTCGGTTTCGATCAATCATGAACCGTCAACAAGATAAACGTAAATCCGCGGATGGATAGAAATTAAAGAAAAATCGATGAAGTCTGCGAGTACACTCGACCCACAAACCGTACCGAGAGAAGCGGAGTAAGAGCCGAGATCGAAGGAGCTGGAGGATAAAAAGTAAAGGGAGGAACTAAGTTTTCGAACGCCGCAATGCGACTGCCTAACTTTCTCATCGTATTTACGCGTTTACACGTCGGCCGGGCATAAAGCAGTCCGTTCTCGCGCGCTAAATTAATTACCGGCAGCCGCTGTCGTTTATTTTCATTTGAACCCGGGCTCCCCTCTCTCTCTCTCTCTCTCTCTCCTCTCTCTGCGTGCGTTGCAGGCCTGGTTGGCTTATACGAGGAGGCCCCGGGACTATTAGCGACCGAATTATCGCGTGTACGAACACGGGAGCCTAGCCTCTGGCCTCTGCCTTAAATGAAAATTGACGCCTCGCTAATGCCCCCAGCCCGCCCCTCGACCCACGCTTTGCTTTCAGCTGTACAAATTGCATGGGCGAGACGCGAACGTGAAAGATTCTCATAGACGAGAGACCATATAAATAATAAAATGAATCTCTTCGGGCAATTTTTAAATGCGGCCGAGAAAAACTTGGACGGAGAGACCGTCGGTGGGGAATAAAATTCGGGCGTTAATCAGAATCTTGTTTCCACTTGGAATGGTCGCGTACGATCCCTCTAACGAGGGTACCGGCGCCCACCATTGTACCATTTACACGATTACACGTTCCCGTTCTCGTTCCCGTTCCCGTTCCACGGCGCGCCAATGGTTTATGTACCTCCGTCAGTGTGCAAGTGGACGGTCTCCGGTATGGGTGCGTGGGTGAGGCGCACGTAGCCAGGTGGGCGGTGTACGTTTCTCCCGCGCGTAATTTCTGTTCTGTTCCGCGTGCAACGTACCATGTTTCCGTGTTCACTTCCACCTTCCGCGGTGACACGGACTTAAAACCCCGTCCACGCTTTCGAATCCGATATCGTACGAGTTTCTCATATTGAAAATCGTATTACGAGGGACTGTCCTTTCGAGTCGTTGGGTAAAACACGTGAAGGAACGCGAAAAATTTACCGGTTCAACGGAGGAGTCACGTGACCGACTCGAATTGTACGAGGGCGAACTTTGTCTCGTGCGAAAGGGGTTTTAACATCCCCATGGAGAGAGGAAACGGGTCGAACCTTGTCTAAAGGACGGAGAGCGACCGTCGGGAAAAGGGAGGACACGTCAGCGTGTCGGTGGCAACGGCGGTGAATGTAAAAGTGCGTCTGCCGGTGTGTTGGAGTGCGCGCCGGTGCGTACACACGTGTTATTGATCGCCGGGAGAGTGTCTCCCTCCCTTCGCCGGTTTTCTCCGTCAAACGGCAACCGCTAACTCGATTCTCGCCCCCTACAAAGTCTGCCGCTCCGACTTTACCTTTCGAGGAATCTTTCGAACCTGGAAACAATCTCGATCGTCGATTCGATGTTCGATCGACGTCGACCAGTCGCGGTAGCTACCGTCGCACGGCCGGCGTTCCGACCATGGATTAACTCGCGCTGCGTATCGGTATTCTTTTATCGATTCGCACTGTCTGCGTATTATTCCTCGCACTGAAATTGTTTCAGATCGAAATAGCAGAAGGCAAGTTTCCTCGATTCCCTCCGGTTAACCTCTCCCATTCAATTATTATTCGTGTTACGTAACTGGAGAGTCGTTGTGGCCGAGGTCCGAGCGAGGTGAGCGGACGCAGGAGTAATTAATCGCAATAGCGACCGTGTCGCTATATTCAAAAGAGAGAGCAGGGAATGTGCGGTTGCAGCGGCACTTCCCGGAGAGAGCCCTTTGATCCTGTGCTCTCATTAACATTCGCTCCTCCTCGTCGAGTAACTTCTTCCGTTACGAGCAGCCACCGATGCAATTAAGGGACAAAAATTAGGCGACTCGAATCCGTCCAAGATTCATCGAACTGTCCTATCGTTCGCCGGGAACTGGGTCGGATCTTCTTCAGTCAGAATGCAGGGGGGGGATCGGATCGGTTCGGTTAGAAAAATCGGGCGAGTCGAAGCTCTGCCGTGTCTGGTCCAGGTTGCTTCCACGGTTTGCAGGATCTATGGCCAGCTTAACTCCGGCACGTCTCGTATTTTACCGAAACCCCTCAAGGCTAAAAACGACCCGGTCGCTTAAGGTTTCGTTTAATCTTCCCTTATCCCGCGTCCTGCCAGCCGTCCTCTTTTTTCTCTCGTCCTCCGCATCGTCGATCCTTCTTCTCTTTCTTCTTCCTGCCACCGTTCCTCTTCCTCGATTAAAAAAAACAAACTCACTAAAATTCAGCGGACAACGAAAATCGCACGCTCGCGCATTCCCCGGCGCGCTCTGTGTATCGTCTAATTAAAAGTTGTTAGGACGGTCGCATCCCTTTCGTTCGGTTCCGATTCCTCAGAAACTTTCTACCTGGATAATTAACCGATATCGGTCCGAGAAAGTTACAGAATCCTACTTACTTCCCCGGGCTAATTGAAATACACTATTTGCGATATTTGTGACGGAAGCGCGTAGCTCTCGTCGATTACAACTGAATTACCGAAAGCTGGGAACGCGCGCGACGACACATCGCAACCGGCCGTTTCATTAGCCAAATTGGATCGAGCTTAAATCCTGGCACGCGATAAAACGTTTACGATACCACTCGTTGTCGTTTTTTCCCCTACCGCCACCCACCCCCAGCTTTTTTATCTTGTCAACTGCACTTTCCGTTCGATCGGTCCAAATGGATTTCCACGTACAAATTACAGCGGAGACTAAAGAGGATCGTCGTTTTTCAGTAATTGCAATTGCGCACCTCCCCCCCATTGATTCGTTAAAAAAATTCACTTCGTTAATCTGAAACTTAATTATTCGATGACGGAAACATTCGCGTGCGTTGCGTTTGGTTAATTTTGTACGTACACACCGTACGAAGATAGGAAGATCTGCATAAATCTGCAGTGACGATAAAAACGTTATCGAGGAAAGTTGAACGAAGTTTGAAGCAGCGGCATAAGCGTAGGTGGTATGTAATAATCGATTGGTCGATCAGGGAGCCAAGTGCTTTTGTAGTCGTTATCTTAGCCGGCTGGGTTGTACTCGGGTCGTACGAGGGACCCCGATAAACAATGTTAAGCATCCCTGGGTCGGTTTTACGCGCGCGTCACTCTCTCTCTCTCTCTCTCGCTACTTTCGTTGAGAGAAGGGTGACTTTTTAACAAGCAGGCCCCCTCCAGCCACTCGAGGCTTGCCCTTTTTCTAAGTTCTCTTTTATCTCCCGTCGCGTTTACCTTGCCCCCAGCCTCTTAGCAATCAACGATTAGACCACCCTCGTTATACCCGACCACCGTTTTACGCTTTAAGATCAATTCGCACGCTAACGAGATTCCTTTTCAGGTAAACGAAAACCGTGTTCTGTTCATGCAAAATTAATTCGCGAACGTCATTGCGCGTCATTTTAATCGTCGGATGATTACTTGGAATTGCAGTAACAGAACTGGTTACATGGCTGAACCCCATTCGGTGGCCATACGTTCGCACGCTGCCGTACGACGTTAGATCATCTCATTCTCTTTCACGTCGACCTCGTCGCGTTTTATCACGTCAGGGATAGGTACCGCCGTGTTACGGCGCAATTAATGCTCTCAACGGCTCTGGATGTAAACACGTCGAAACTATTATTCCCTCCTCGCGCTGCCCTCTCTCCCTCGCCCCCCGACGCGCCTGCAGGTTTCGATTAAACGGCATTCGTCGAGCAGGTGCGTTCGCGTCGACTGCATTTGACAGCTGTCGAGTCGCGGAAAGAATACCCCCGAGGGGGCCCGGGGTTCGCGTCGAATCGAATACGAAAAGATGAGGAAGCGGAGAATTTCCGACGTCGATCTATGAAATAATAACATTCGATTTTGCCACATCGCAGGCGAGAGTAGGGAGATTGCCAATGAGTCCGAAACGACTCGACCCCAAGCCGGTTTTTGACAAGTCCTGACCGACCGCCCGTAACGTCGACTAACGGTAGCGTTGATAAACGATATCCGATGGTCGATCGTTGGTCCCGGGTGATCGGATTCCTGGCCAATTAAAATTGGTAATCGAAAAATGTACCCGGCATTCCTTCGGACATTCCTCAACCCTAGAATATCTTCGCAACACCGTCTCGACTCCCGCCGCGAAATGCAGCCTGCAAAAAGAACTGGAGTTAATTAAATTCATCGGAGAGGTGGTCGCAGCAAGAGATCTTGACCGTTACCAACAAATTTCATCGTACTTATCGAGCTCGAAACAGAGCGCCAGAGTTCCTCAGCTGCCGATAGCACTCGCGAATTTTAAACTAATTACCGAGTTTCGGTTGTATCCTTCGAACTCGGACCCGGAGAAAGTTTCCACCGAAAAAATCCACACCGAGAACGGAGTTCCTCCGGTTCTACACCAATGCGAGACACCGCGGCTGTAAAATTCCATCGGTACACACGTTCCAATTAAGTCGTCTTACGCAACCACGTTTCTGGGAAACCATGGCCGGCCGGGATACGGTCGGCCTCGCGTAGGTCAGTGAAAGGCGAGGAGGAGCCAACCGAACGAGGACGCGAATCTCTGTGACGGACTTCTCCTCCTCCTCCTCCTCCCTTCGCGCTTCATCAAAGAGTTTCATTTAAATATCCGAAATATCGATACATCTTCTCTTTCTATAGTTGCACGTTTTTCTCTCCCACGCGTTCGATTCCGTTAACGACGTCGCAGCCTATACTCGCGGCTATAAATAACCCATCGGCGTGTACGTCGTTTACGACTCCGTTACGGCAGTATGTAGATACGTCCGCCGCATACACCGTGATTCCGCCGGCCAGAGAGTAAATCGCTCCGTAAGCCAATTATAGGATTAATATTTATAGCTGGCCCTGTTACAAATCAAATTCCTAAATTTCTATATCCGGGATATCCCGGAATGCATACGTACCTTCTCTCCGACGATGCGAAATGCAATAGGTGCAATCTCTCTGCATCCTTTTTCGCGACGCGGATTCCGTCACACCCTGAATAGGTGTACAAATTATGTAGAATATGTATAATAATAATAATACTTAATTTCACGGGTAGAGCCCATTATAACACAATAGAAAGAATACAGTAAAAATCTAGTAACAATAATGGACATAAGATGGAATAAAAGAGAAAGAAAAGAAAAAAAAAACATATAAAATTCTAGAGAAGAATAATAAAAGAAACGAAATGAATCAGAAAATACATACATACATTTATACATATGTATGTATGTATATGTATATATATTGTACATGATTCTATATATATACATATATACACGCATCGTTAATGGACAGATTCCGAGGCTTGTCAGACACGCGATGGAACGGAATTAACAAACAGGGTTTGTTTAAGGTTTGCGCAACGCTCGTGCGCCGTGGTACGTGACGTTCTCTTCGTATTCTTCCTCGCCGAGTCAACGGGGATGATTCATCGTTTCAGTATGCGACGGCACATTAACATATTCATCGCATACACCGAGATTATTGCCCGTTGAGCCTCCGGCCAGTTTGTAATCGTGGCCAATAAATTATTTATTCTCGATACGATAACTTGCGTCACGGTTAAACGCAACTTCTTTATAAATAGTTCCACCGGTATGGGAAAAAATCACTGATATCCTTAATTACGCGAGAGAGCAGACTCGATTCAGGTCTTTGCTCGAGTTAATAATTTTTGAACACCCTCGATGGAGAGGAGAAGAAGATGCGTATAAAAAAAGAGAGAGATCCGGGATCGGATTAGCATGAATGGGCCACGGTGACCATTGACTCGTTGGTTCGTTGGTGACTGTTCAGAAGCGGCTCGTAGCCGTGAAAAAAGAAGAGAGCCGGCAGCCTCTCTGTGTACGGTACCAAGTGGCCCCCATGGCGGGGTCGTCCCTCTCGCTTCTCTCCCGTCCCCGGCTCCTCTCCGAACGCAGAGAAGAAAAAAAAACAGCCCCATATACAGCTCCTTCAGTGGCTCTAGAATCTGTTTCGCGATTACTCTCGACCTGATGGGACGGGTCGAAAGTTGGAGAGGCCTATCGAGCGCCGATGCGAAACGAGGCTTCGGTCTGGAGGTTGACAACTGCAACCGAGTGCATGCAGTCGGCCACTTTTTTAAGTAACCTGGTTCGACACCACGGAAATAGACTAGCTGCAGTGATTAATCAATGAACCGTTGTCTCGCTCCCTCGGAGAATAGATGACGGCGCATCGTCGTGAGAGGTTGCGAGGAGAGGAATAAACCGTGTCATCGATCAGACCCTATAAATACTTCGTCAATTTCCGGGGGTGGCTGCTATTTGCAACGCAGGAAAAAAAATAGGCTGCGCTCCAAAAGGAAAGCGAACAGTGTCAGAAAAGTCGGATTTAAGAAAAAAAAAAAAATTATTATCACGCGGAAGGGAAGAGTTAACTCTTTGGAGACGGTGTACACCGATCCGTGGGATGGAGCTCCCACGGAATGTTACAATGAGCGTGACGTCATTTCCTCTTAGCTAGAACCATGTACGCCAGCTTGCATGGAAGCTGAGTTCCCCCCTCTCTCTCTCTCTCCCCTCTGTAACACTGTAAAACGTCAAAATTCTTTAAACGTTTCTATTATTATTATTATTATTATTATTATTATTATTGTTATTGTTATTGTTATTATGATTATTATTATTTTTATTTGTGAAGTTGTTCCACCCGTCGATGCATCCATGTAACGAACTATGATAGGATTTGAGAGAAACGAATGTCCACCCTGTTTCAATTTCAGTTGGAAAGATTGGAATCGATTTCCCTGCACCCGCTCATTCTCTCTCTCTTTCTGGTTTCCAATTATTATTTACTTGCCATTCTCTTTGCACATGTTTGAACGTCGATAGGAAAATACAGCGAGAATAGAATTAAAAGAGGCGGGCAAGCTCTAAATTGAAGCTCCGATTATTTACAGTTAAAAATTGGCTGTGTTTAAATGAAATTTGTTAAGCTTCTATTATTTTCACTGTTTTCCGTGGAATTGCGTTTTTACCCGGTTGGATCGTGTGCCAAGTGTTACGCGCGAGCCAGCGGGGTCGAAAACCCCTCGGATCGAGGGCCAGGAATCTTGTTTAACGAGTCTATTCGTAGAGCCACGCAGTCAATGAGACGCGGGCAACGTGTTCGACGTGGCCGCGGTACTGTCTCTCGTTTCTATCTCGAGCAACTGCCGATCGGGATCTTCTGAAAAGATTCAGAAATCCACCGTCCGTCCGTCCGTCCGTCGGTTCGTTCAAACGATCCGATTCCAATTGCAGCCTCGCTTTTTCCACGGTTCAGCATAAAAATGACGAAACGTGGCAAGTAAACCTGTCAGATAAGATATGGTACGTACATACGTTATCTCCTCTTAGCATATAGATACGCAATACGTCAGGCAAAAATTGGAATCCGAACGGCGTACGTACGGTGTACGATGAAACTCGTCTCGATCGCCTAAGGCCGAAGAAGAACTATGAAAATGGCAACTTCCACGTAGCCTCGTATATTGCATAATTCAACGTTTTAGCATGTTCGCATGCTAAAATCATTGTTTGGCTAGCCTGGTTTTAAAAAAAACCTTCTAATTCGCCGGCCGGCAAAGTCCTCGTGACTGACAAATTGTGCAAATTTATTCGATAATGTTAATCGACACGATATAGTTCGGCAATTTTGTTTCCACCCAAATGAGGCCAAACCATCAAAGCGCGAGCAACGTAACTATAAAAATGGTCGACGTGGTAAAGAGTCGAGAAGAACGAGAAAACATCCATGGTCGGAGGCGGCGAGATCCATGGTCAAACTCGATCGGTTCGGTCCTGCTTGGATGATGATGACGATGATGATGTAACGTTAAACCGGTCACTCTCCGTATCGCTTATGCACGGCGTGTACCGGTTCTCGACTGGGACTTTCTCTCCCGACGAGTAAACAGCCCAGCTGGCCTGGCGTGCCCGCCAGCGGCATTTGCATTTTTATTCCCCGTAGTGAACGCGAGCCCACGAAATTGTTTCGCCTTCTCGTAAAAGAGAATCAATTCGGACAATTTTCGAGTCTTCCTTTGCGAACTTCTGTATCGAGGTTGATCAAATATTTTTGTACCGATAACGCTTTATCTTTACAGCCTTAAGGATGTATTGGCTATACAGTCAATCCCAAAAGTTTATGCACTTTAGAAACGCATTTTTTAAAAAGAAATCAGACGTCGGAAGAACATTGCTAATAATAAACAACAACAAAAAATTTTCGATTTTTCCGAGATTTTTCCAAGGGGTACCCCTTCAATTTCTTCCAAATTTTCGTTTTTTGCCAATAACTCCCAAAACGTTGGACATACGGAAAAATTGCATATGACCTTTCTTGTAGAGGACGACAAGATCTACAATTTCCATATAAAAATTTCTTGCTAGCGTCCATAGTTAACGAGTAATTTGCAAAAAACTGTTTTTTCGTTTTTCGTCCATAACTCTTTAAATATTAATGCTAGNCTATACTTTTTAGCACGTAGTTATTTATTATTAGTATTATTCTTCTGACGTCTGATTTCTTTTTAATTATAGGAAATGCGTTTTTCTAAGGTACATAAACTTTTAGGATTGACTGTATAGCCAATACATCCTTAAACGGGCCTCTCGCAGCTCGTAGACGCGCAACGTCTTATTATTATTAATCATCTAAGTACTGCCCGGGGCCACTTATGCGTACCTTCCATGAGAATTTTTGAAGTAATCGAAAGAATCGATGGACTACTCGTGCGAGAATTTATCGGGCCTGTGTTGAAGCGACGAAATCGCGTAGAGACGCGCGCGTTTCTAACTCGTTTCTTTGAATCCCCTCGCACGGCTGAAATCGCTGAGCGAGCGAGCACGCGCTTTTGTTTCCACCGAATTTAACGGTGACCCAGTTGCCACGCGACGGGGAACGAAAATATGGGAACGTGGATGTGACATTTATTAAAAATTCAGACTAGCTGCCACCGGCACGAATTTATATATACATATATTGTATATATATATGTCGTATTTCGAGAGTAGAAAAACTAGATTCATCTAAGGACGCACACATTTAATCGTTATGTTATCTCTTTCACCGACACTGACGAATGGCAATTGTAACTAGCAGGATGCAAATGGACTAAGAAGTTGCTTGCGAAATTCGCGTAAGGGAAGACGCCGCACCGCGTGGCGTCTAAAAGTTTCACGGTTTTCATGCGGCTCGTAACTATTTCCCAGGGTTTATTCTTTATCCTAACGGAGCCGTAAACCTGGAGGCCTACGCCTGAAAGCCTTAGATATGAATATGCGCATAAATGTGTATGCACGCGGGGACCTTGGAAACACCGAAAGGGCGTTTCCAGAGCAACGCGTAATCTAACCACCCCTCCGCCCTACGACATCCTCGATGTGTTTCTTGCGAGCAATTCATCTCCGAGTACATGCCCGTACCAATTATATATCTGCTCAAGAAAACCCGATGCTTCCCACGTTTACCCGTTTCCTTTCGTTACAAATGATCACCCACCCTAATCGGAATTATCTTATCTACCGGTTCCGAGAATAATACCGGTCCTCTCTGCGTTTTAACCGGCGACTTCAACAATCGCGTGTTTGTTTCACGTTGGTTTTCGTTCAAATGGCTGCTGGTTCAAATTATGTCTACCAAGCTCATTCTTGGAGTCATCTCCGACCCCTCACCGATATTTCGCTGTATTCGTATTGTAATAGGAATGGAATGTAGATTTTTAGTCAACTCCTAGCCAGGACACACCGTCATTTTTGCGCCTCCGCTAAATTGTTTAATAAAAATCTTTTAAGACGTAGCTTGTATTTCGTTAAACGTAGACTTTTATATTATACATATTTGCGGTCCCCGAAGATTCCGTCGGTTGAATATCTCGGATAGGATAATGGTAAACCGAGTTGTTTTTTCTTTCTCGCTTATCCTAGGTAGATAGGAATGAAAACGAAGTAGAGGAGACTGGCTAAGCGAAGTGTCGCGAAGGAATTTCGAATCTCCTACCATGATCCAGCGATCTGGGCTGACGCGAGCCACGGGAATCTTCCCAATGAAGCTAATTTCCCCAAGGAAATACCCCGGGATTCGGAAAATCAGTGGCCCACCTCCCAGACTATCGACTGCTGCCCTTCCCTTCTCTCTCTCTCTCTCTCTCTCTCTCATTCTCTCTCTGTGGCAAAATTATTCATTCAAGAGCACCTGTGGAATACCCGTTTAAACCACCCCTTCCACCCCGTTGCCTTTCTTTCGAACTTGCCCGATTATTCATCTTCAAAAATTGCAAATAATCGATCGAAATGAAAATTGATTCTCTTCGCTTAGCTACCGTAGTTAATGACAATTAACGTAACCGGCGTACCGAGAAATTGGAACGATCGACGATGGCGTTGATAATTGGTTTATTTTAGAAATTTTCGAACGTACAACACTGGCAGCTCTTTCTTCGAATTTTTCTCCCGGCCTCCCGGCGGCATACAAACCTCCCGTTGTACCGGGAAGACAATGGGGCAGTGTGCGTGTTCGACGTATGAAACTTTACGAAAGCATCTTTCACCCGAACGTACTAACGAAGAGCAGAAACTCGGCTAACCGTATTTGTAAACGGCGTGGCTGATGAATGAACGGAGCAGTTCTGGCTCGTATCAAGGGCCCCTTGCGCCGGGATGAGATGTAACGGGGTATTATTCGGAGAGCCGAACTCTCGAGTGTCAACGTCGACCTCCGGCCGCGATATATACCAGGGACGACAGCATCCGAGGTTTCATCTTCGCCGATGATTTATTCCATGATCTTAAATATGAACTATGCCGGAGCGAACGTGGGTTCGTTAAAAGAGACAATTAACTCCTCGGGTTTCAACGGAGCAACGGGTTATGTAACCGGGTGACGCTCGTTTGTTGTTTCGCGAGCCGATAGAACTCCGGAACTGGGTCACAACTTTTTTTCATTTCAAACGGTTTAAGCGACAGCCTAATTTCGATGGAACGTCGTCAAAGAGATTCCAAGGGAAACGAGATTCTCTCCGACCAGCTTTGTGCCATTGACCAGCGCTTTGTATCTTGCAAAATGATATTCCTATCTTTCGCCGGTTTGTAGACGGGACTTGCCACGGTCATTTCGCTGTCTCAGAAACCGGCGGAACAAAATCCGAATCCAATTTCTAGTACGTTCATCGTGTGTACAGATACATCGGGAACGTTTCGCTGTAACCTTGGAACAGGCATTAGGAGTTTCTCAGTGGGACACGCATTCCTCTGGCCGACCAGCGTGCTCGTATCGGCATGCCGAGGTGAGGCTTAGGCATCCGATAGGTCGTCGCTGCACATTCCCTATACTACTTTCAACGCAGCCACAGACCGATTCTTAAGTTAGTCGGTAGTTGAAAAATTCTACCGAATATGCTGAGTATCCTCCGTAGAAGCTCCGCGTTCAACGATTCTTTCATCTGTTCATTCGATTATTCAAATATTTGCAGCCGAGAGTGTCCGGACGAAATCGAGGAGGACGACGGCGTTTCACTGTTTTTAACTTGCAAGGAATTCGATTGAGGGCTCTTTGTTTGGAGAACCGCGAAAGAGAGGTTCCCGTGCGTGTTCGCTTATCGATTAATTCGTGGAAAAGGGCCTACATACATACTTACTGCGCAACGGAAAACTCGAACGCTGCGCGTATCGATCCCGTCCCCCGGACTCTCTCTCTCTCTCTCTCTCTCTCGTTCTCCCTCTGCTCTCCCTCTCCCTTCTTTTTTCCTCCTTTCGCCTCGGCCCTCGGCGAAACCCCAGAGCGTACCGTACCGTACCGTTACGCACGGCGAACACACAGACACACCGTGAAAGTGGACCAACGAGCTGCTGGCCTAGACCAGGAGTGAACCGAAGTACAACAGCTTTGACCAGGCGACCGTACGTTTTCGATTTACAATTCTCTTTTAATGACTACCTTCTGCCGAGCGGAACTATCGAACATTTTTAACGGCAAGTCTCGACTGTAGAACATTTTCTAAAAGATGCACGCAGGGCGTCTTAGAATGCAGCCCCTCCGAGGGTAGTAGTAACTGTTTCAACTTGGATAGAATAAATACGTTAACTGGTCAGCGTAGGAGGAGAAGCGTAGTAGCAAAGAGATGCATAGAGGGTGACGTATCCTTTGCTGGTTCGATGAAACTTTTAAACCGTGCAGGGGTGGTGGCGAGAGCCCATTTAATCTTTCACGCTCTTTCACACGTCCTCTTGACTCAGTTTGGCGTTTAACACGCGAGAGAGAGGTCGAGAGCGGTGCGCACACGCACACACACACATGCACGCGGTCTCGCGCGCGCGGAAATCGAATCTCCACCTGTGCGTCCACCGTCTGCTGCTCTATTCACCTAATCTGGGCCAATGAAGCGACATGAATGAAGAGAACCCTGGTTCTCTCTTTCCCCTGTTTACTCTCCTGCCCACTCTTTAGCCCGACATCGCGTTAGCTTCAAATAATTATTTAGTACACACTCGAAATGTAAACTGTTCCGGCATTTATAATCAATTTCTCCGATCGACTGGCGATCGGAATGTTCTCAGATGAATCAACAATTTACTTGGTATACCAGTATAGAATTTTGGATGTTGGGACACTTTCGTGGTTGCCAATTGGCGGGACACCGGAAGCGCGTAACGTACGCGAGCTTCAGTGAACTGGGTCGATTTTTAAAAACGCCGCATTGCGACGTCGTAAATAGCCGGGCACCGGTATTTGGCTTAGCCGGCGGCCCTCCTCTTCCGGTCTCCTCCGCCGGATAAACAATTCCGTTCGCGTTCCTCCGCAGTTCCGAAGAAAACGGAAACCCCGGCCCGGAATCACGGAACGATGACGAATGTCCGGGAAAAAATTGCCGAGACACGCACACCGTTCGCTTTTACCAGAATCCGGCATTTAGTAGTCAGGATTCTTGGATGTGTTCTATATAGATACTGGTTTGATCCAGGTCCGTTGTAAATTTCGGCTTCCTACTTACTTGATTGTTCAGAAGATATAATTGCAGGAATAATTTCGTTTGTCCGTCCTTGTACCGTCGTCTGCTCCTTTCTCGTGGGTTTGAACAGCCGGTGGGCTCGCCGAACGCCGACCCTCGAAAGGCCCTCGACTAACGACGTTACGCGTCCGACTCTCCATTTAATTATTCCACGGGATTTTCCTTAGATTTAATTACGTCTCTTGCCAGCCGCCGTTGTCTCTTTCTGTCTCTCTCTTTCTCTCCTTTTATCTCTCTCTCTGTCTTTCTTCTCTTAATTAATCGCCAATTTTTCGAACCGACGAATCGTTTTCATTGGAACAAAAGCCAAAGAAATTTGAAGAACTAATTTGGTTTCTTACGGGTGCGTTTTAATCGGTGGCCGCGCGATTCCGTGCGGAAGCAAAACCGAATTCGGAATCCCGGTTTATCGCGGGTACGTGACCGACTCACTGTTTTTAGGATCACGTTCCTATGCATTTTAACGGCGGAACGCGGAAAGAGATAAGCCGGGACAGATTCTAATTAGGATTCACGTGGATTTATCGAAAAGAACGGACGTGGAATGTAATGCGACCGGGCGACCCTTTGAATTCGTTCGATTTTCATGGTGATACGCCTGTCTATACGCGGTGTCCCCGGAACCCGCGGCGCTCTCCGCTCTATCCGAGAACCCTGCTAAATAGCGCGGTTCCCGTGGGACCCCCCATCGCAATTCTCGCGGCCGCGGAAATACCGAGGACCCGGCGAGGAAACGCGAGGATCCAGGATCAGCGAGAGAAGGATGAAAATGGGAAAAGATGAGAGAGGATGGAACCGGAACTCGAGCCCACCGAACGAAATTACTCCTGCGGGACGTGCCCGGCAGAGGGAAATACGCCTCGAGCGAGGCTCGCACTGCACTTAAAACCCGTTCGTTTATCATGGACCGTCCAGAAATTTCAAGGAACGATTCTCAAAACAGAATTACTCGAGAAATAACGTTAAGAGACGAGAATAATTAAAAACTAGAAGAGAGACAAGAGCCATGGCGGGTGGAACCTTGCCTGGAATTCGAAATGCAATCTAAAGTTGGCTCTCCTCTCCAGGAACGGTAAAAAGGATTCATTAACGGGGAGGGTTCGAGCGATCGCGGAATGCGTGGATTTTCGAAATCCAGCTAGCTACTATTTCAGTTGTTCTCGGTCACGTCTCTAGTCCGTACCTCGTTTCTCATCGCACGAACTCTTGCTAATGCGACACCGCGTGCGCCGGCATATTAAACACCCCGCAAGTTTCGGTCTCTTCCTACTGCTGTCCGTTCTACTCTACCGTAGGTACAGAGTAACCGTGTTTGTTTCGGAGAAACGAGTTAATTGCGAGCTCCGAATGCGCTCGACTCGGTTCCACCGAGAAATTTCACGAATCGAGAGGATTCTCCACGTTCTCAAAGCCCCTTTCCTTGCCCCCTTCGATCGTAACGCTTTATTTAAATAGTTTTCACAGGGTCGGGTTAGGTGTTCGGTGACGTCGGGTACAGATTCGTCGGCGTCGGGATAGGAACAAGAGGGTACTCGACCCGTCGTGCTCGTCGTCATCATCGCGTGGATGCGAGGAGAACTGGGGAAATTGCCGGGAATTTTCCAAGTGGCGCGAGAGAGTAAGGAAAAAGAGAGGCGGATCCAAATTTTCTGAATTAACGTCACTGTAATTAGTGCATAATGCATGGATCCGAGGCCGAGGGAGGGAAACTTTCTCTCTCTCTCTCTCTCTCTCTCTCTCTCTCTCTCTCTCTCTCTCTCTCTCTCTCTCTCTCTCTCGGGCACTCGTCGGCATCGAAACATCGGAAACAATTTCAAGCCAAAAGTTTAAATGGCTACGAGTGGGCGAACGGGGCGGAGGTTCGCTGCTGGTCGACGGCTTTGCGTCGAGAGCTATTTCGAATTTCTCTTTAATTTCGTATTTCCCCCGACCTTTTCTTCTCTGGTCGAATTACTCCCTTTCAAATCCCTTCTTCGCGTCTGGTTCCGACAGAAAAATCACTCGCGGAAAGTTGGCGATTTCAGTGAAAATATTTTTTAATACCTGGATTCCCTTCCGGCGCCTAAGAAAATATACGGTCGCCGGTAGCGGATAAAAAATTAGTGGCAGCAGGGGAAGCGTTGTGCACCGGGAACCGAAGTGAACCCCGGTCGTGTCCCTTTCTCTATCCCGCCGGAACATATCCATTAGTTACACCACCGCTGTTGACGATCCATGTTATTTCCCCTGTGTACCACCACCCCGCCTATTGCAATTTTTTGGTCCTCTCCGACCTCGTTTCGACTTCTGGCTTCTAATTTTATTTGCGAAAAATTCTACGTCCCCGAAAAATGGTCAGCGGAATTTTTTTCTCGCCGGAAACGGACATGACTGGCCGCGTCGTTTATTGCGCCGGCGAATATTCAGTGAAATACGAATATCCAGTCGGGAAATGGTTAGAAAACCGGAAAAGGGTCACGCGATACCTTCCATATACTTGTTTTGAAACAACAATGGACGGATGGTCGGACGGTGAATCATCGCCGGGGTTGTGTTTATTGATGGCCGAACGGCAAACAAACCCCAGGTCCGGTGTCCGTTTATTATAAACGTTAGTTTATTCCGGCTCCGCTGGAAAATTTGAACCCGGCATAATTTCTACGGTTTACGCGCGAAGCCGGTCGATCGTGCAAGAGGAGTTTTCGACTCGGAATTCCGCACCTTCTGAGGAAAATCGTGCGACGTCTACGTAGATCCATTACTGAGTTGTTTTTCCTAGAAACCTAGTAAAAAGGATAGGAAGAGGGTAGGTGCGTCTTAATTACGTCAAAAGCATCGAGAGGAGAGAAAAATGTGAGCCTCGACGCGTTTTCAGGCCGTCAGGGATCTTCTCGCTTTTTAATCTGGATGAAAGAAATTTTCGCTGACCCAAACGGAGCTTTCCAACGAATAATATCGCTCAACCGGCTGTGGACTCGTTAAACTATGATTTTCCATTATTCCGATTCGTCGTTTCATTACACGAACGGTATAACTTGCGTTGATCGTATGAATTGTTCATAAATTTTGTTCGAGGGTAACTGGAGCAATGTTTATCGGTTGCGCGCATGGCTGACGAGCCCCGGGGCTCGTTTGGCCGGGCAATGGAGGTCGAAGCTCCCTAATTAAAGGTAAATAATCGGCGAGCACCGAGCGCGCTGTGTCTCGGCTTGACACCGGCCCCCCGGTCCGAGGTCAACACGAAACCCGTGAGACGCGAAATTCGCCCTACGCCAACGGGCAGCGAACGGACCACGCTTTGCGAAAGGACGGTGAATCATAAATGGACTCGAGTACATATAAAAAAATTCCTAGTGACCGATCGACTTTGGCCGAGGGAGATCCAATTCGAAGGGGAGGACTGTATTGTCTACGGGAAGACTTCGCGGAGAAGAAGAAACGCGGAGCAGCAAAGGGCACGCGGATAACCGTAGAGAAATCCGAGCTGCGGTAACGTTAGGTGGAAAGGAGGAGCATTAGGATCAGAATCCCATAGGATGAAATACGATTTGAGACCTTCTCTATCCGAGGAAAGAATAGCTCGGTGGTTGGGGAGGGTGGTAGTAAGAACGAGAACAAAGCCGAGAAACGTGGAGTTGACACGGCGATCCAGGGAAAGAGAGAGAGAGAGAGAGAGAGAGAGAGAGAGAATATCTTGGACGTTGGCCAATTCCCATTGGATGAAAATTATTCGAAGCATGAATCCGTCTACCTCGGTATGGAGCCACACATCCAGTTTATTTGCAACAATTTAGTCAGCCTTCTTTCCCTGTTTATCGCGATTCACCCCGCCGGGATAAAAAATATTTACAGGAACTAGGTTCGTCGTTAAAAATCAATCGATCTACTGTGTTTTCTATGAAAATCGGTCTGGGAACAGCTAAAAAGGATTCTGAGAGGCAAGCTTTGGAGGTGTCAAAGGTGCTGAGGGAAATTGGCTCTTTGATCCGTTCGCATGAAGGCTGGCTCTGCGAGAAAAACCAAAGCCTGTGTGAAATTCGACGCTGAGAGTAATTCGAGAGCCGTGAGAGGCCTGAAGGCAAGGGGCGCAGGGAGAAGGTAGAAGGGAATAAGGAGGGAATCGAGGTTTCTCTAGCCAGTGGTGGTTGCCCCGGACCGCAGGGTAGGAATTTCGGGCTCGGGTTTCCCAGTTTATTAAGTCCGGCCTTGTCTGACTCGGACAGTCTCTATCATCGGATAAACTCAAACTACTCGCCGTCTCGCTCGGATTTATCGATCGTTACATATGGATGCGAATAGAACCCTTTCCCTCGGACAATCATTGTCACTTGTTAATCGTGCATTTAGGTAAGATCGCGAGAGGAGTCCGATACGTCGCCCCCGAGCGGCGCGTTCGACCTGAAAGGGAGTTGAAAAATCCTTCCAACATTTTCCATACTTCCATCGGCGATAAAACTCAATCGACGAGAAATCAAGCACCCTCGGAAAAGTATGAAAACGTGCAATTAGAGAAATTGCTCTCTCTCTCCCCCTGTGTACACGTTGGGTCCACGCGCCAGCGTGTACGCTTCGTATCAATACGAATAGTGGTGTATCGATGCGAGCACCTCGCAATAAAAAAAAAAGGCCACATAAGCGAGGAGACAGGAAAAATATTTTCATCCTGAAAAAAAAAAAAAAACGGAAAAACCTCGGCGTCACTTTTGATCTGCATCGAGGATTATTTTAAACGATTACCCGATCGAACCCGTGGCACGAAGATCGTTTGAGGAGCTGGAACATTGTCCGATTCGTTTAAACGGGTCCGTGATTTGCCGCTGCCGTTTGTCAGAAACAAGACATGTCCGTCGAGCCAATTCCTAGCTAAGCGAAACTGAAACGCGGCTGTTTCCGTTTCCTAACGGAAGGAATAAATTCGTCCGGCGTACAGACGCATCCACCGAGCTTCGAATCGGGGCCGTGGCGCCGCGCGCGGACGGGCGGGAGGAAGCGGGTATGAATGGGATCGGGGGCGACGTATCGGACGAAAATCCCGACAGTGTTAATTTTCCAGTGGACGGGTTTCCCCCAGGGCGGACACCGCCACCCCGTGCCTCGCAGCCTCTCGTGAGCCCTCGACGCTTGTCCCACGTCCCGGGACCCTCCAGCGCCGGCACAATTATTGTTGATTAAAGGCATTGTCGGTCGCCTCTCGTTGAAAGCGCGATGCGCAGACCCCCGATGAAAATTGCGTTTAGCGGTTTTCCAGTCTCCCTCCAACTGTCCCCTCTGCTTTCCCTCTCTCTCTCACTTTCTATCTCTCTCTACATTTTTTTAGACGCGATCTTTTGTTCAGGAATTTGAATTGCCAGCCCGGAAAGTCTCGAAAGACGGACGCAGGCGAGCCATGCTGTTTCATATTCACGCGCCAACGAATTCCGATCCTCGACGTCCTTTCTCTGCTTCGAAACGGGGAACGTTCGATAATCCTGTCTCACGCTGTGATTAATTCGAAACGATGCGAGGATATCTGTACCAGCGAACGATTCCAAGACCGTTTAGATCAACTATCGTTGGATGGAACAACAACGGTCCGAACCACCGTCCGATTCTAAACGACGCTGCTACCCGTTCCATTACTACAGTGTTTCTTTTTATTCATGCAACGGCTTTCAAGCGTCCCAGTTGAAATCCGACCGATTGTTTTTATTTCAAGTATCGCAGGCAAACAATTCGTCAGGCACTTAAAAAGGGGAGAAAAAAGCGGGCAGACCGGGAATCCCGCGTGAAAAATGAAAAAGACCGGAACGAGAGAGGCTCGGTTTACGCGGGGCGGCCGGGGGTGGTTTTGAAAGCTCTCGACAGGGGAGAGCGCGACCCGGGATTATCCACGATCGACCGAAACCGAGTTGATTGGCGTACCTACGGAAATATTTTATAAACGTAATTGACGAGCTTTCACGGATCTGTCCGACGTTATCCCGGCTTATCGTCACCATTCACTTTTTCTTTTTTACATTCACCGGAGTAGATACCGGACAAGCGGACGTCCACTGACCCAGTTCGACTCGTACCAAGCGAATCTTAACAGCGAATAGCCGAAACTTCGTTCTCGTCTCCCGTCGAGGCGACGATCAGACACACAGAATTTCAGAGCTACATGAAAATCGTATAGGACCACTTCGTACTCGTGGGGTGGGACGCAGTGGCTGGGCAACTTTTGTTTAAAACATTTTTCGCTACGCCGGGTATAACGGGTTCTTAAGAATAAACCGGTACTCGGGCCGGGTCGTGTACACGCGATTCTATCGATTTTATGTTCGCAGAATGGCGACGGGGGCGTCGACGTCGGCGTCGTTTTCATTCACCGGCAGCCCCTGGTTCCTGCGGTGTGCCTCGGAAAGTAAAAGTCGACGGCTGCGCGTTACGCGGCTACTCGCACGCTGAATGAAACCGAGCTATCGACGAGCTCTCTCTCGTATCCACGCGCGAGCGGGTGCCGATCCTCGACGTCCTTCCTTCACCCCGAATGGAAACGTTCGATAATCCTGTCTCACGCTGTGATTAATTCGAAACGACGCGAGAATACCTATCTGTAGCAGCGAACGATTCCGAGACCGTTTACCGACGCGGTGCGATAGAATCATCGACGGAAGTAGTAGAGATCAATTATTATTATCACGGGGCTTCGAGATTTGCGTGGCGAACGAAGAAAGGTTCTACGCGATTCTCTCGTGGCTGAAATAATTCTGCGAATCCGACCGATGCGAAAGAAATTTTGTATAAATTTCCGGAAGGAAGTTCCTGAGAAAATTGATGGTAACGTGGCCTCGGGTAAGATCGAAGCCTCCCGAGTACGCGTACCGTGTAAAGAGCAGCATCCCGAGCATCCGAGAGGCGGGCATTTCGAGCGGATCGGACGTTCCTCGCGCGTGTGCGCCCGAATACCTCGCGTTACTCTCGCCCGGAATGGAGTCGCATCACAATTTTCGGGAATATATCGATTGTTCCACGAGTTTTCTGTTAATTTTGACAAATGGGATTTTATCTTCGTTCATAGAAGAAGAGAGGGAGGAAGGGAAATAGGGTTGGCGATCCTTCATCGGAACGGGCGACAAGATAAATGGGATTACGGACAGTTACAAATGTCCTTTGCGTTTACGCGACGACGACGACGACGACGACGGTACATCTATTTTTCTTTTTAACCCAGCCACGATTCCCTCGTTATTTGTCCTCGGACGTAATTTACGACCCTCCGACTATTCACGTGCGAATCACGAATATTCTTCCACCTCTCTCACTTGCATCGTTGCGTTGTACTCCTTCAAGGATTCGCTACTGATCTTGTCAAACAGTTTATTCTGTCTATCGTGTTTGTATATATATATATATGTATTTCCGGTTCGGCCCCCTTCGTAAGCGAACGATTTTTCGGTCATGTTTCTATACCCGATCGATTCAGATGGAACAAGCTGATTGGTCATTCACACGTTTTTAACGAACATATTCACCCGGAAACTTTCTGAAATCGCAATCAGCCGCCATTATATCTCTCGACCAGGTAAAAACGATAAAAATCGGATTTCTAAAACAAAGTTTCAAGTGCTTACCGAGCGAAACTCGTTGGTTGATTCGAAAAAGAAAAAAAAGGGGCAGGAATATAGTGGCGCAGCCCGAGCACGAGGTAGAGAGACACGGCGCGGATGAGAGGGTGGAACGTGAGACGAGAGGCAAAGACCCGGGGAGAAGGTAATAGGGGTTTGTAACGAATGGAAACAGGTGTGAAACGTGGTAGCGAGAACTCGAGGCGAAGGACGAAGACGGATAGAAAAGGGTTCTTCGGGGTGGTTCGAGTCTTCCAGGCTTTCACGGTATAATCAAGATGTTTGTCGACGTCGTCGGCGGGGGATGGAAACGAGCGGGAAAGATGTCTCGGGTATGGAAATTCGGAATAAACACAATGAGACTGATCACCAAAATGCATGCCTGATACATTTTAATTCTTGGAATCCTGAGCATTTTCTGCAGAAGGAAGAACCGCAAGCTTTCCAATCCACTCGGACGGTGATGGTGGTGGTGGTGGTGCCTGAAAATTCCTTTCGCCTCGGAGATAATGCACTCTCACCGTTTTCTTCCCCCTGGCACTGTGGTTCTCCACCCTTTCGAGGAATTCGATATGAAATTCTTTTAAGTACGGCCACCCCTTCGTAGGATATTGCCCCGCATTCCTGCGGTACATAATGAGCTGTGAAATTCGGGGAAGGTCGACCATCCGAGCACCCCTTCGAGATCTCCTCCCCGTTTTTCGAGCCTTCGGTCTGAGACAATAGTGCCCTCGCTTATGAGAATTCAGATCGAATAATTCCGTCGCCCTCTTTCGCCCTACGATTCGATTAAAATGTGACACGTGGCAAAATTTTTGATTAGTCCAACATCTCTGATTATGCGTTCGATAGTCGCGCGAATACCCATGCAGAATATAATAGCCAGCCGACGATGGCGCGCGGGTAATGGAGTTTGGTAATTAACTAAGTAGATTAAACGTGGAGCTTACCTCTTTGACGCGCAATATTGCTAATAATAATATCATTAACTGCGAGCGTTGAATCACGATATTAACGGTGAAAGTAGTATTTTTATAATCCGATCTAACCGGAATTCACCCGGCTCGTTCCCCGTCGTTCCACCATTTCTCCCGGTTGCCTTATCTTCGCCCGAAGTCGAAATTCCTAGAAAAGAATTCGTCCCCGGAGATAAATTCGCGAGTTTACCGGCCCTCCCTTTGCCCTGCACCCTTCCCAGTTCCCTGGGAATCTCTTTAACGACCTGGCACCGTGCCACCTAGCTATCGTTCATCTACCGACTCTCGACTGTTAATGACAGCGATATTACTTGGGAAAGGAACTTGGGAAAGAAACCGGGAGGGGGGATCATCTTTGCGACATTTTTCTTCGGCCCGCGTCGACCTCTTAACGTGAGTAAATTTTCGAAACCTTATTGACCACCCAGTGAACGTTGTGAATTTTATTGATGCAGCGAGGCGTTGGGTCGAGGCCACGGGAGTTTGGATGGCAGGGTGGCCGGCACCTAATTCATTCCGTACGGAGGGAGAACGGATGCGGGTGTCGGTCTCGTTACGCTGCTACAGTCTCGGCCCGATTGTTTGTTATTGTTGCGACGTCATCTCGTTAACCGAGAACGACCCGTCGGCTCTCGTTAGCTGGTCATTTGTAACCGGGGCTAACCGCGGGAATTTCGGATTCCACCGCAACCCGGGATTCCTCGGCCGAATCGATTTTACCACCTTGCGACGAGCAATTAACAAAATGCGACCCTCCTCTTTCGTCTTGGAAAGGAATATTAAGATTGAGACGAGGTGTCTGGACAGACAGTTGCCTGGCAGACGACTCTCTGGAACTAGTTGAGACAAGAGAAACTAAGTTTCCCCTTATTCGATAAACTTCGAGTTCAGTCCGCGAGTCCACTCGATGCGAAAAAGAATCCGAGGAATTTTAATTCATTTGATTGATTAGAAGCGGAGGAAATTGACGGGTTCTGTTTTCATTCGTTTCAGACATGCTACGAGATGGAGAGGTACCTGAAGGACGAGCCGAAGCTGCAATCGTACAAGAAGCTGCCCACGGAGCTGGACACGGCACCTTGGAACCTCTTTAGGGCTCCTCCTATTTCGTGGACGGCCACGACGGGAGCCGCGAACGCGCAATTCGAGTCCCCGATCAAAATGGAGGTGCGTCGATGCCGAGATCCGGATCGGAACGTTTTACTTACGAAGGAAACCGATGTTTCTCCGTAGATGACGACGTCGTCGGAGGACAGGGAGACGATGATTTGTTCGATGGACGAGATGAAGTTCAGCCCGTCGGACGACCACGGTCACAACGGTCGCGACAGGGACTTGTTGGACCGGCATTTGGACTCGTTGTCCATGTCTTCGTCGAGTTCGGCGTGCTCTGCGCTGTCCTGGGACAGTTCGCCGTCCCAGCTATCCTGCAGGGCTTTCATACTCAAGAAGGAGCCCAGCGAGGACCTTGAAGAGGACGAGGAACACGAGGTAAGACCGACGACGAATCTATATCCAGAAAGACGAGATCATCTTTGCGTTGAAGCCTCGTTTGATCGTTGAATCTTTGGTTTACTCAAAGGAGATCGAGGAGGACGAGGACAGCGGGTGCGAGAGCGAGGGACAGATTCTTACGCCGCCCTCGAGTCCTGGCTCCGGTCAAGGCCATTCCAACTCCAGTCATTCGTCGACGGGCAGCTCGATGCTCGACGTGCAGAACCTGAATCTCCACGGCTCGGGCGGCAGGAGTGCCATCGTCAGGGTCACCGCCAGCAACGCGCAGAGTGTCGCAAGGTACGTTACATGTTTTACCGTCTGATTTTCTCTACGAGTTTTATTCATATGGTTTTTCTAAATTGTCGCCTGAATCGATTCGACAGACTGATCTCGGTGACGGCGAATGGATTCCCGGCGGTGTCGGGTGCGCAGCATTCAGGCACTGGTGCGTCCTCGAGTAGCGTGTCGAACAGGCATCACGCGAGGAGTCACGAGCACAGTCCACCGGACACCAAGCGCAGGATACACAAGTGCCAGTTCCCCGGATGCAAGAAGGTCTACACCAAAAGCTCGCATCTGAAAGCTCACCAGAGGACGCACACGGGTAAGTCGTAATTTATCTTAGAACGAAAACTAAATATTGACTCTAGCGAAAGATCTTTGAAATAAAAGTTGTAGGTCTGGTGTCAGCTACAAGAAAGGTTGAATGTATTTTCCTTCTAATTTCATTGATTAGCACCGATAAGAAAATTGAGGTGAAGGTCATTAAATCTCCGTGCTAGCGAAAAATGTTTCAGA
The DNA here is from genome assembly GCF_001652005.2 of Ceratina calcarata. Classification (NCBI taxonomy): domain Eukaryota; kingdom Metazoa; phylum Arthropoda; class Insecta; order Hymenoptera; family Apidae; genus Ceratina; species Ceratina calcarata. Next base: position 1,707,813 of record NW_017136308.1, on the reverse strand, counting down.
CAAAAGTTGTAGACCTCACGGAGATCTATAAAAAAGGCTTTATGCAGTTTTCTCGTATCTCTATTCTCGTATATCTCGTATATCTAAGCGAGTGTTAAAAAAAATCGCTCAAGTGCTGTTACGTGGTGGAAAACTTGCGGAAGTTGGATCTAAAATCTCACCCGGAACTTTAGTCACTTCTTCATTAATTTCTGATGAACTATTAGTCCTAACGAAGAATGCTGCGCAGGAAAGTTGTAGCTCTCCTGAATATCTACAACTTTTATTTGAAACACTTTTCTATACCATCAATAATTAAGAAGTAATTAGCCAAAAAGAAAATTGATGCGAAATGGGGACCCTTTCCATCTTCGTTCACTTTTATTAAAGTCAAGAACTCATGAACGAGTGGAGATAGAGGAAATTTGCGTAGGACATTTTGTATAGACGCCAAGACCTACATCTTCCGTCGCAAGCATTCTTCGTTAGAATGAGGAATCAGTTTTTGCAATAAACAATTTTATTATTAATTAAATTACTCTTCACCTATGGACTAGCGAAAAGTGGTTGAGATAAAAGTTAGGTTCATACAATTTTCTTCTTTCTCCAATGCTCGAGGAGTAATCGATAAGGGAACCATAAATAAAAGAAACGAGGTTCTGCCGTGTCACTGAAAGACTATTTAGAACAAAACTGTGTTACATTTTTCTAATTCACAGATATTTTAACAGAGCATAGTTGACGAAACGTGGAAACGGTTAACGAGAACAGTGAAACAATTTATTCTGCAACGAAGGTTGTATACTTTCGATCCGGCTTTCGCAGCCGGTTGCACGAGAGTAAAGTAGTTCCTCGACGAATGGAATTGGTAACGAGTCCGCAGGCCCCGTCGTGTTGACTCCGACAGGATTTTCGAAGGATTCGTCGTCGTCCGAGCCTCGCCAGTAATTAGATTCGAGATCAAAGTATACCTCCTCCGGTATTTCCATCTCTCCTCGTGAAACTTTTTACCTACCCACCCTCCGCTGTCTCGTCGACTTTTCCCTGTTCGATTTTAACGAGACATGTTCTTTTTTTTCTTCCTTCCTTCCTTCTTTCTTTCCTCCTTTCTTTCTTTTCTCTCCCTCGCTTCCTTCCATTTTAATAACGAGGATCGACGCGATGCATTCGAAATGAACCAAGGGATATACGGAGTAGTACCAGTTTGTTGTTAATATCTGCAAACGAGATACACGAAAATGATAGCAAGAAAATATAATAAAGATGAGGAGAGAGAGAGATCTGACAAGTTTTCGGTTAATCGAGAGGAATAACAAACTAGCCGTTGATAACAGGTTTAAGTATTGAACGGGCGGCGAGTTAGAAATTGATGCCGCGAGGGATTTGGACGGTTTAAGAGTTCCCGGGAAGTTGGACAGAGCTTAGACCAGTGTTCGAGATCAGTCTAAATTGTTTGCACTCCTTTGGCCGCGAAATACAGGACTTATAGCTGGGTTATGTATACTCTTTACCATATCAAATATCTCTCGTGTTCGTTGATCATCGAGCCTGGCAAAAGAGGTTTTAAACAGAAGTCGTAACTCAACGATAAACTGGTACTCCGTTTATTGATAATTCCGTGCGAGTATCGGTGATAGGTTTTGAATGGAACTGTAGGGACATCCTTTGGGTGAAGGATAAGGTCGTTCATCCCTGACCCAGGGTGGGAGGTACCCTCTTTCTCCGTCCGGAGACTCTCGTCTTAACGGCGAATCGGAATCGATCCGATTAGACGATTAACATAGTCAAAGCTTTACCCCCATCTCTTGATTCCGTTCTAACGAGTCGATAATGCGTTCGATCTAAACGGAAACTCTCGCGACGCGCCTCACGGTTTACCCAATTTCTTAATAAAAACATCTGAAACTCGTTGGACCGCGAACTCTTATCTCGTAAAACGAACGTTTAAGCGCGAAGAAAGTGGAACGTCGAAAAATGGAACGACGGTAAAGGGGATTGAAATATCGAGAACCGGTGAAACAATATCGTATAGATATGGAAACGGGAAATGGAAAACGATTAACCCGGGAAATCCGCGGTATCCGTCAACTGGATTGGGAAACCAATTACAAACGAGGGAAGAGGCCGTAATAGCCGTCGTCCTTCTCGCCGGGACAAACGTTACTCCGCGGCAGCGACGGCGGCGGCGACGACGATACGTGACGTCACTCGACCCGGTAGAAAAGGGGCGCCGGGTAGCGGGGAGATGGGTGAATTCATAACAGAGTCATAATTGCGGTACCCGCGGTATGCATAATCCCGTAGTTAGCAGTTCCGCTTAACGATCCCTCGCGCGGTACCTCGGGGATGAAGCCGTCTCACCCTTATTGCCCGCTCTCTCCCGCTCATTTCCCGAAAAGACTTCCGGTTCTTTTAGCAGAGCTCTGACTATTTTTACCGCGACACGGTGATGAAACGTATCATCCGTTTTCCTCTGAGGTCAAAAACGATTTCAGACAGGATTCCACTGTTGTAACGTTAATCGTTATTATTCGTATAAAATACACTGAGAATCGTCATATCGCGATCATAACGATTGTTACAAATTCCACGCGACTGTCCATAAATTCGCGTTTCCCGTCGGAAGGAGGATGAGGATGAGGGCGAGGGCGAGTCCTTCTCGTCGCGTGGAAGAACGATTTTTCCACGTCGCTCCCTAGGGAGGAGGAGAGCAGAAGAGAGTATTGCCACGATACGTCAGTCTGTCCGTGGCGTTCGCGTTCACGTCCGCGTCGTTCGTCGTCTTTGCATTTTATTAAGTCCGTCGTCGCCGACGATGTATAGATCCCCGCCCTCCCTCCCTGCGTCGTGTCGTGCCGTGGGAATAGCGACACGCCGAAATTTATGGCCCCGGACTTCTCTTCTCGGCAGATCCGAACACGTTTCGAGTGGAACGCCGCGCGCCGCCTGTAATACCGAAGACAGGATCCGACCGAGTCTCGCGTCACCCACGCCCCCCCCCCCTGTTCATTCTCTCACCCTGTCCCTCGGATTTCCACGGAAAACTAAAATTCCTTCGCGAAGCATCCTGAAAAATAAATCGTCGTTCGTTTAAACGGAACCACTCGAAGTGTCGCGCGATAAACGATGACACAGCTAACGATTTACCGTTGATTTACTTAAAAAATGCAGCGATGCTAATATGTATCTGCAAAGAGGTTTAGCAGTGTTCATTATGCGTCTGCCGCGGGTGTAACAGGTTAACACCTTTAAGCCGGCCTGTTTAATATCGCTTTATTACGCGCGGGTCCATTATGTGGCGATAAAGCTACGAGTAAATGCGCGTAAGCCTAGTAGGCTCTGACCAGCCAGCCAGCCAGCCAGTCCGGTTGACCGTTTCTACTTATCCCTAATTCCCGCTGATACCTGGAATTTCCCGTTTAAAAACTTTTAATCAAACCCGCCCCACATACTTTCATAAACGTTAACAACGAACCAGAGGTAGAAGAATGAAAAGAGGAAACATAACGCGCGTGTTAAAAAATTAATGTCGAACCTTGATTACCGTGGAATTTTGCTGCTTCCGCCGACGACGGGGGAGAACGGATTCTTCAGCTTCCGTTTTGTTTCTGTTTCAGGCGAGAAGCCGTACAAGTGCAGCTGGGAGGGTTGCGAGTGGCGGTTTGCCCGTTCAGACGAGCTGACCCGCCACTACCGCAAGCACACCGGGGCGAAGCCGTTCAAGTGCCGGCATTGCGACCGCTGTTTCTCCCGCAGCGACCACCTAGCCCTCCACATGAAGAGACACGTGTAACGCGCGCGGGTTCCAATCCAGAAAGAAAAGAAGAGAAACAGCTTTTGGTAGTCGAGGATCGGAGATCGACCGCCGATCCGAGGATCCACGGGAGACGGTTTGGCGACGCGGGACGATTCCTGTTTGGTTCGGTTCGAGGACGATCGGTGTCGCGAAATTGTCATGGTCTTGATTCATCCTGGAGTACCTCCGACCGATCTGAGTCGTGAATCGATGGCTCCGAGTCATCCTGGAACAGCTCCAAGCGATCTAAATCAACTTTCCGAGCTTCTACTGCATTCTGGAGGATCTCCAAACGATTTGGAACAAGAATTGGTGACAGTGACTCGGTCTGGAGGCTCTCCAAGCGATTTATACCGACCTGACTCGGCTTCGAAGATCTCCAAGTGATCTGAACGAGTCTTCTGGAGGTTCGACCAATTCTGGATGACCTCCGAGCGACCCAAACAAATTTTCCGAAGTTCCCATTCATCCCGAAGAACGTCGAAGCGATTTAACCGAACCTGTCGCATCTCCAAGTGACTCGAATCAACGTCCGGCGGTTCTTACCCGGTCCCAAGGATCTACGATCGGCTTACCAACCTTCTCGGAGACTCTCGGAGAGGATCTAACGAGAGTTCACCGACGTCCAGTTGCCGATTTCATCGGACGTCGATCCTCGACTCGGATCCAGCGGTCTTCTCAGCACGAACAAGTTCGAAATTGATTTCGGTCGAAGACATTTGGTGGTCCCACGGACTGAACGGAGGTTGAAGCGAGAGGATCCAGTGGCTATCAATCCCGTTCCCTCTTCTGAACGACTATGTAACCGTACGGTGAATATGAAATTCGTGAAATCGACGATCAGGCAAGAGGGTACCCTGTCATCACCGTTACTCGGTTTTATCCTCCAGGCAATGGCCGAGCAAACAACGAGAGAATTTTAGGTACGAACGTCGTCGTCGTCGTCGTCGTCGTCGTCGTCGGTAACTACCAATCACTGCCATTAAATTTGTAATAGTTAGAGAAACGTTGCCTCGAGGACGAGATCCACCGCTGCTACATCCAATTGTCTGCTTCCTGTGGGAGGTACGAATTTTCGGTTATCAGGGTCTCCCGCTGTTCTTGAAAACCTGAAGACAATAAAAGTCTGTCGGTGCCAAATTCTTTTTTCCTCCCTTAAAAATAACTGCGACTCGTCCGACCAAAAATTCGGTACCTTTCACAAAACTGGAAAAGAAGAAATGTTTCTCAAGGGATCTTCCGTGGCTCGTCTCTTTATTTCCTCGTAGTGGCAAGCAGTTTTTCTAAGAGCCGGAAGGTTTGTACTTTTGTACGATGCTTTAATCGGAAATTTTTCATGGGTGGAGGGTGGCCGGGCGGACCTGCTCAAACGTACAGAGAAACTATATTTTTTAATATATCCTCGTGTGTTACCTAAACAATGTTTATATAGAGAAACGTGTGAAGACATTCCAAAAAAAAAAAATGAAGTGAACTGATTTTTCATTAAGCTCGCTGCCACCCGTCCACCGGACCCCCGGGGTCAAAATCCACAAACGACTCTCAATTGTTTCAAATTATTTACGATCGTCTCTCGGATCGAAGGGGGTGGCAGACAATTTTTTTTTTGATCGTCGATTTCGAGAGAGAGCCATAAGAAAGTGAGCCATAAAAGAAGGGAAAGTGCGTCTGTTCGGGGAAAGACTAATTTACTCGAAGTTATTAATTTTTAAATGTTCAGTGGCCAAATAACTCAAGCGCACGTAGAAACACCGTACCTACCGACATTTAAGGTAAAGCCTGACTGACATAATTGAGTGGAATTAAAAAAAGAAAGAGAGAGAGTGTGTTTGTGTGTGTGTATGTGTGCGCGCGCGTGTGTGCGTGCGTGTGTGTGAGCACGATTTTAGTTTAGGGGAATACAAATCTATATATATATATATAATATATATATATATTATATAGTATATTTTTTGTTCTTTATAATTTTATTTTTATCGAACGCATGGATGTTGTTTATTATTAATTATTTTATTCTACCCTTCGATCATTAATCGTCTAGGGTTCAGAAACCAAAACGGGGGGTGCGTGTTCTTCGCTTTGCAATTTTATTTGTAATTTAAAGTAACGAAAGCTTATTTGTTAAATGCATTTCCGAAGAGTGTATATCAGTATTTTCTGTTAATTTGTAAAATCTCCGAGTTTTGTTATTGTATATTATATGAATAAAGTATGTGCGTGCGCGAGTGAAAGCCGAGAGAATTTGTGCAATTTCACGTGAAAGCGTTTTCATTATTTGTTACCATGTTTAAAAAACGAGAGAAATACGATTATTATTAAATAAAAAAAATATATATATATACATTGTATATGTATATACGTACATGTAGCTGCATTTACGATTAGGCTAGGATCGATGATATGGGAGGATGATGACGATGATGACGATGATGAATGGGAGGACCGTTTCAAATTTTTTGATAGCCATATACAATTTCGAGAGGTGTTTTCCAAAATTTACTAAGTTAGAGCTTTTCTTTACCCTTTATTCATTCTGTAAGACCAACGAGCAAGGGCTGGAATTAAGAGGAAGAATGAAAGTCATACCTAAGATTAATTTTGTGGGGTGGAATTGTTGACCGAATGTTAATTAACCCTCGGGACGTACCTGGGACAGGACTCACCCCCGATTCGGTGTACTGAGGGTTGAAAAACATATATTATTCATCGTACACTAAATTTTGATTCGAAACGAAAGTAGACAGACTGAATTTACGCACCTGGTCAACCATTCTACCTGCAAGAAAAAAAAACGAAAAAGCGTTAAAAGCGACTAAAAACTAGGTAAAAAAGTAGTTAGAACCGTAGGTAGGTAGCCCCGTTAGATAGATGGAAAAACGTTAGATAGGCAGAAGAAAAAAAAATTAGATCGATGAGCGACGTTCGGGGAGGAGGAGAAGAGATTATTATAAATAAAAAAAGAGGAAGTCTAAACGATAGATAGGTGGATATATTGCGGTAGATAGAGATACGAGTATCCAAGGAATCTTCCTGGGGTACCTAAGGGAATTATCCCTGTCTGGTGTGTTTCCCCCCCCCCATTTCTTTTCCTTTTTTCTCTTGTTAAAGTCAGTGGAACGACGAATGAGTCTGCAAGATTAACCAAAGTGTAGTTAGAAGGTTTCCATGTTTCTAGGATAATTAATTGATAATCGGAGAATTGAACAATTTTCAAGGGTCGAATAATGCACTTTCAGTTTTCTCCAGCCAAGGTTTTTAACAATGAGAATCGATGTTAGGGTAAAGTGACCTTCGGCATCACGAAAAGACTTGTAAAAAAAAAAACAAAAAAAAAAATGAAATAATCGTGCAACGAGTTCAACGAGACAAGGAACAAATATTAAATAAAATTAAGTAAACGAAATGACGAAACACGAGGGGCGCAAGTGTAATTAATCGTTGGGCGTCCGTCCTTTAATTTCATCTTCCATTAACGCTTATTTGTAAGAATAAATCTCGCTCGGAGAAATCTCACAAGATATGTAAGAGAACGCAGGGAAACGCACAAAGGTATGAAAACGGCCCCTGGGTCAGTGACCCGTGGGTAAAGATCGATCCCCGGGTCAAAAGTGGCCCGCGATCACCGAAGTACTATTTTCGACGTTTTTACGGTCCCGTTCGAGGCCTAACAATCGTTTCGTTTCCATTCCGAAAGCGAGGGAATCCTTCGTTTCGATTACAATTCAATTAAAAATATTCTAAATTATCGTTTCTTCGAAAATGATCCTCGCAGTATGATGAAAAGTACTCGCTATACTCATTATATATATCATGATAAACGAAAAAGGCAAAAAAAAGCAACAGATCACGTTTTAGGGTGTTAAGAATGAAAATAGTATTTCTAGCAATTTTATACAGGCATGCGACGTTTCTTCTTGTAAATAAAACGACATACGTACACCACCCCGGTCACTGGCACGGAAACACGGAAACAGAATGTTACGGTGTAACAAAATTATTCATAGACGGTAATTAATTAATTAATTAAATAAATAATCGAATAAACGCCTCGTCGACGGTCGATCGATTGGATTCGACCATCGAGCAAACGAACAATTGTTATTTTGTCAAAAGTCGTCTGGTTCGAATTTTATTTCATCTAGCATTTGCTCCATTCTATCGCGTCTGATTTATAACGCGGCTATACTACTGACATATACATATATACAGTCTACTTTCCATTTAAAACTCCGTTGGAAGTTGAATTAATTTTTTTCTACAATTTTCATACGTTTTTATAGAATTCTCGAGGGATGGCTTTTTTCCTGTGATAGGGTTGGGGCGAGACGCGACTAGAGAGCCGTGGAGAGCGGCACCGTGTTTCCTGTACAAACACAGGCTAGGGGGAAGCGATTAAGCCAGCCTTCGACTCGATACACGTTTTTCGAATTTCCGGATTGAGAGAATCGATACACGGAGCGCACGATTACAGCGGAGAGAACGCGTTGCGAAAAAGATAAAAATGAAACGAATGGAGCAATCGCTATAAAACGAAATTTCAAACGAAACTTGCAAGTATTTCGTTATTGAACAGTTTTATTTGCAATTGCATCTGCAACAGCAATTTTTATAGATCGCCAGATATTTCGTCGAATCGAATTTCTTAATTGGAATTGATCTTCAAGCACTTTGCCATCTTAATTGGAATTGCATGGGAATTAATAATAATAGAAAGCGGACACGGTCAGGCTCAATTATTATCGACCCGTACTACTTGCTAGGTGTCGCGATTCTACTTCTAAATTTTCATTTCTATTCAGTAAAAATGTTTTCTACCGCGTAAACATGCTTGGGACGACTTATTATCGACTCGTACTACTTGCTAGGTGTCCGCGCACGATTTGTATTGACTTAAGCCACGTCCCACGCCGTACGCCACTTACATTGACCCGCGCTACTTGTTACGTATTATTAAACGCCACAATTTAAACTCTCCGGCGCGAGCGTCCCGACGGGTCGCTCTCGCCAACGTTAAATTGGCTTTGCTTGTAAATAAATTGACGCTTTGTTAACTCATTCTAATTAATCAAAAAAAAAAATAAAAATGGTGTCGTGAATAAATAAATTTATCGCATAGGCTTACATCAACGAAGCTTCCAAGCTTTAGTCAAATTTGTTGATTTCTCTCTCTCCCCTCTTAGCAATTTTTATATTAATTAGGACGGTTCGACGCGCTTTCGCGTTCCAGCATCGAACGAATTAGTTAATTGATTAGCGAAATTCTGCGATTATTAAAAAAGGGAAGATGAGATTCTCTCGATTAACGAACATGAGAATTGTTTCGAAATCGTTTTTGTATTGCGACGAATTTGTTGCGTGCTGATTTATACAGGGTGTCCCGGGTTCAGCGACTCGGAACCGGATGAAATTCCAAGTAGCAAGTTCCTTTTCCCTCCGACCGCTATTGACAAAGTTATTATAAAATGTGGACCGCAGGTTCTCGTTAACAACTTCGTTGATAATGATCGAACTCTCGACTCGGAATTCCATCCTCTTTCACGGTCCCGCGCAGGAGGAGAGTCACGCCTCTCCGGGACACCCTGTCCCGCTTGTATATGATGCGTGCGTCTTTCATTTTTATTAATAATAAAATGGTTTTACACAGACACGAACATACGTTCACGTTATTTTTGATGGCATGACCGAGTGGATCGAAGACGATGATGATGATATTGAAATGAATATATATATAAATATATATATTTATTTTCTAAGATATATAAATAGATATAAAAACAATATCGTCTGTATGTATATTAATTAAATTATGATTAATGCACAAAATGTAATTATATGTACATGTAAACGTGAGAGATTGATTGATCAAACCATCTTGCTCGTGCGTGCGTGTGCGTGCAAGAAAGAGAGAGAGAGAGAGAGAGAGAGAGTGAGTAAGAGTGTGCGAGGAGAATTGAAAAGGAAAACACTTGTCCTTTTTTCTCGAGTGGTTTTCCCGGTTAAGAGAGTTGGGGGCTTATCCGCGGCCGCTGTAACCTCATCTTTTGATCGATCGAAGATAGCTTGTATTTCTGCTCAGTGCAAAAAACAAAAAAAAAATAAACGTACGTTCCTGTTAAACGAGAAGTTAAATATACCATTCGACATCCGCACGTTCCGAGCTTTCTTTTCTTCTACCATTCTAATCATTTTCAAGGATCATCCGACGAAGAGGGGAAGAATTATACATAGAAGGATGCTTTGATCAACCCGTCCGCATTGTTATCATTCGGATACATCCGGACGCTAATGGAATTCGAAGTCGGGTAAAATTGTGCACGCCTGCACTCCGGGGAACCCTATAATCGAGTTATACCACTGAAAATTGGACATAATCGATAATTTCGATTATCTAGCGACATTCTTTGAAACTGCGTCGGGAAAGTTTCGATTCTCGATGGAAGAAATAATTTTTCGAAGAAAATTTAGTGGACATCACGTAAGTATACAAGAAGACCGGGTCGGCGGCGGCGGCGGTGGTGGTTTTCGAAGGGTCACGTCCGCCGGTGGTAACTCGGGGAAAGCCTCGCGGGGGCTATCAAACTTTCGTAGACTTCGGCTTGATACAGTGGAACCGTTCACCCCTGGCGGTCGCAACTTCCACTCCTGATCAACCCCTATTGTGACTCGCATCGCAGCCCGCAAAACCGTCCCCAGCAAATTCTCTGTTTGCGGTCGCGACCCGTTAATACCGGACGTTCACGCCCCTTTGCGAAGCTGGAAGCTCGCTGGAATATTTATTTCGAACGTCAGCGCGTCCATCATTTTCAGTAGAAACGAATAAATAAAATGAGAGTCTCTCTCGAGTTGCACATTGAAGATCTATCGAGAAGATGATAAGATTTATAATTAGAGTTTATCTCATTGTTCGTTACGTAAGATAATATTTTGATTCTTTTTCAAGTAGTCTGCTCGAACCGTGATTACATTTGTATTAACCAAGGCCACGCTCGCTATCTATCTCGCCTATCTTAGAAAAATGATCTGTCGATCGACTAAAAAACAAATACATACACTTTCCGATTGACAGAAATTAACAAAATAAATAATTAATACAAGTAAATCGAACAACAATACCTCGTGAAAATCGATTAAACTGAACCCCGCTGCTTCCTTTCAAGGGAACGTTCAGAGGCACTTGACGAAATACGATTGCCTGTTTTTTCCCACACTGATTTATCGAAATCTTATCGTCCCGTTCTCTCAGGTGATTTTCATCCAATCAGAAGTACTCGGTATACTTCTATATAACTTCGGTAACTCCTATATAAGGCGGCAATTATCGATATAATCGAACACTGCGATCGAACTTAAGCCAAACACGGTAAGTCCCAATTCCGAGATCAGCCAATACCTACTATTTATTTCATTTCAATTGGCAATAAATAGAATTAATAATAATTATAGATGAAGCTTCCACTGATAGTCGCCGCGATTCTGGCTGGCCTGGTAGCAACCAGCCATGGCCATTTCCTGCCACCTTTTGGCGAAGGGCAGTTGTACGAAGACATTCAATACTTCATCGATATGATACCCATGGAAAAAGTCGTGTCGATCGTGTTACAATACGCGAGCGACGACACCGATTTCAAGGAGCTGATCGTATACTTCAAATCCGATGAGTTCAAGGAGACGTTGAAGGAAGTCGAGGCTATCGCCGAGTTCCGCAATTTTGCCGACTATTTAGAAAAGAGCGGGGTTCACATTTACACAGGTTTAAACAAACTAAACGAAGTCGTGGGTCTCCCACCGTTCCATTCGGCGTTGTTCGCGAACAAGATCACCGGAGGACTCAAAGGGCTGTTCGAGGACGTCAAGAGTCTGGTTAATTACGACAATTTCATTCACGGCTATGTGTACAAAATGAGGACCTCGGACGCTTTCCGCGAATTCGTTGCTCATCTGAAGTCCAACGAGAATCAGAAGTTCGTCAACGCTCTTTACTCGAGCCAGAAGTTCATTCATTTCAGGGCCATGCTCGTTCAGAAGGGTTTGGATATTGGTTTGGTCGAGGACGTCATTTTCACGGTTTTGGGCATTGACTTTCCGGTATTCGAAATGCCACCGCAAATGAAACCACCCGTCAAATGTGTCTGTTAACTGCCTGGAACGACTCAGTCCGACAAAATTTGTTCCCCTGTACCAATTGACCCTGTACGACTCTATGTTGAACAAACTGTAATTTTCTGTAATAAAACAAATTTCCTATGAATTTTCGAAGTTTTCCTGCCGCCTGAAGAAGCAATAAATTCCGAAGGAGTGGCGAAATCATGTTTCACCGGCACCCTCTCCTCGATACAAAAGCTCGGAGGTAGAAGGCGGAGCAATTTTCTCGAGAGCAAACAACGAGCCCTGCGACCTTCTCGCATGCATTAAACTTTGAAACCGGAAGCCAGCAGGAGGGCCTTCCTCCTTTCCTGCCAAATGAAATTTCAAAATCCTCTCCAACCCTCTTTATCTGAAAATTAAAATCCATCGGATCTCTTTAAAAAGATATCTTGTTATTCATGATAAAAATTGAATGCTAATCTGTTCGTGCAGCTGTTTGAAAGATGCGGATTAACGGTATCGGAAAGTTATCTTGATAATGAGATTCGATAGACCTTCGAGTTACCTTGGTACCATTCGTTATCATCGAAGGAGTGTCCCATCTTTATCTTAACGATAAATATCTGTCCCTGACTTTTGGCCGTAATGTACTTTCTCAATCTTAATCTGTTTTATCAAATTGACTGCTTGCATTAAACGGGAATCAAAGGAGCTTTCCTAAACATTTCGACGATTAGTTATATAAATGTATGCTACGAATAATTCCATCATGTATTTGTAAATAAAATTTCGATTAAAAATCACGCGAGAGCCTGGAAGAGATATGTCTAGCAGTGGCCAGGCATTGGAAAATGAAAATGAGTATAGGTAGGTAGGTAGCTAGCTGGAAAAATTGGAGCGTGATTCTTAATTAAAAGCTCTTGAGCATCCCGTGAAGCGAGACAGGCGGGTAGTAGCTTTCAAGGGGCCTTCGCAACCACTACCTACCAAGCTGAATGATTAACGGGTCAAATAGAGTAGGAATAACGAGTCACCGAGGCACCGTCGATCGTGAATCATTTCGTAGTCTCACCTTAGCTTTGCTAGATCACACGGTTTTCCAAAGGTTCGCCAACGGAAACGTGTACGAGCTCAGAATATTTCTGAGACGGTGTTTCACGGATATACAGCGGCATGAGAAAATAACTTCTCGAAAACCAATAAAAATATTTAAATGATTCTCGGATATTTTTTAGATTGATATCAAATCAGATGTATTTTGAATTATAAAAAATAAAATTCCGGTCTCTCTCAAGTTACATATATGTAAAACATTCAATCAGATTAAGCAGATAATAAAATTTGTAAGTCTCCTCCGATTGGTCTATTCCTTTGTTTGTTACGTAAAATATTATTTTTTTATTTATTAAGATATCTTAATCTTAATCGAGATTATCTCTATATCGAACCAAGGGCACGCAATCTCGCTCATCGGCTTGTTTGCATGTAAAATAATCTATAATGTGTCCGAGAATCACTTAAATACAATTTTGAGGATGAGATTATAAGATATCGATACGATTGGAATCTGTCGAAGTGCAATAAAAAATGAAGAATTGTAATTGGAATTTATCGAGGCGTTAATCTGGACTGGCCGGATTTTAGATACGCTGATCGAAGACTACGGAGAGTACTCGAGCCTGGGGGTTTATTTGCATGTATATGACATAATATTATCAATGGGTGATGTTATCTCGCTGTCCGTTTAGTATATAAATCGACGGTTGAGGTACGATTAGCATGCACTCCTCCGAGTTCAACCAACCGACCAACATGGTAAGCAATAGCAATATTCACAATTACAATTTTAATTGCCTTAAACTGAATTATTTTCTCAACAATTCTTATTGTTAGAAGCATTATACTTAAATGATTTTTAACTGTACCACGAACCTGGCACTGTTCTAAAAATGTTTGAAAATTTTATATCTCTCTCTCTCTCTCTGTGTCTCTCTCACACACCTCTGACAAAAAACCGATGTCCGAATCGTTCGTTTCTGCTCCTCAGATGAAGTTAGCATTCGCAGTTCTGGCCGTTCTGGCCCTGTCGGCTCCCAGCCAAGCCTGGACGGTACCCCGAACCGGAAACGGTGCGTTGGCCAAAGAAATCCAAGACTTCGTCGACATAATTCCGATAGACAAGATGGTATCCATAGTGATGCAGTACGCCGCCGAGGACGCTGAGTTTCAGAAGCTGGTGCAGTACCTCTTAGGTTCCGAATTCAAGGCCCTCATCACTGACGTAGAAGGCATGCCTGAGGTGTTGAACATCCTGAACTACATCCAAGGCGCCGGACTCGACATTTACATGATGGTCAACAAAGGCAACAAATTCCTGGGCCTGAAAGAGCTAACCCCGCCTGCCTATTTCGCTAACAACTTCGGTGTCGTGAGGATCTCCGGCGGTATCCGTGGATGCATCAACGATTTAAAGGCTCTGTTCCCCACGGAAGAGGTCGAGGCTTTATACAAACAGAAGATGGCCAGTTCTCCGGTTTTCCAGGACTTCATGAAGCACCTTAGCAGCCCGGAGTTCCAACAGATCGCCACGAAGGTCTGCGCCAATCCTCATTTCAAAGATCTGTTGGCCAACGCTAAGAAAGTCGGCATCGACGCTCAACAGGTCAAGATCGTCATCGAAGGAATCCTAGGTGTCAAACTTAATTGCTAAATACTCTCCGTTTTTCTTTTGTTATTTTAATTTGAGTTAATAAAAGCATTCAGTGTATCTCGGCAAATCGATCATTTCCCACAATATTAAATTGTATCTTTGTATCTTTTACGATTGTAGAATCTAAAATGTCGATGATAGACAGTTGAAAAACTTTGAGAAGCTAGAGAAATAATGGTATACATGGATCTGATTTCCTGATTCAGACCTCGAATGTGGGGATCGTCTGAATTTTCCTGGGGCGGGGGTGGAGTGGATGGTAATTCCTTGTTCGATACATGACGCAACATCGTCGTCGTCGTCGTCGTCGTCGTCGCACGACTCGTAATACCCAGGATAATCCGCAGTAGATGCAAAACCGATGCGAGACGCACGGAGCATAGCAAAAAATATTTTATCAAGCTGCCATAAAAGTTTGCTCGAAGAGATAGTCGTCGTAGATATTAACCGAAAAGTTAATCTTTCAAGAAACCATCGCCAACCCATCGAATTTATTCGACTTTATTATAAACGTGACGGATGTACACTCGTGAGCGATTCAGTGAGATGAGTGTACAGTTCGTTAAACAGTTCGATGGCGAAAGTGATTTCCAAGCCAGCTTCCTTAGCCCAAAAATAGTGATGATGCAAAACATCGTTCTCCTCCACAGCGTCGCAGAAGTCCCTAAAATCCCTCGACCTAAGTAGATGTATAAACCTCCTAAAGCTGCCGGAGTACTTCACCTTCTGCCTGAGGAGTTCGTGGAGCTCGTCCATGGGCACGGTTTCTAAAATCTTGTTGATCATCACGGTGAGTCCTCCATTGGCGATATTAGGATCGAACCTCTTGTATCGCGGCGAGGTCTTCCAAAACAATCTGATCTTCTCCTGCCAACCGTCCACGTCCAGCCCGTTCTCTCTCAAGAATCTCACCAATTTCTCAAATTCCTTCATCTTCTCGAACTCCTTCGCTATGAACCGTTTCTGGTCGTCGATGAAAGTGACCGTGTCTCCAATCTGCGCGTCGTACTTCATGTAATCCTCTATTATTCTCTTTGCCTCGTGCATCGGCACGAACGCCAGGATATCTTTCAGGTCTTCTTCCAAGGAACTATTGTCAACCAGCGGTGGCATGGTAGACAGGTCGTTGTCCAGGGATCGAACCTTCATTCTGTAGGCCACGAAACCGATGAAAACCACTGCCAAAACGCTGGCTAACATTACTTGGGGGTTCATCGTTTTTCTTTGGGAGAGGGAGGGAGGAAGGAGGGTAGAAGATTTCTGATCGATTGAGATTCTAAAGGTTTAGTTGATTTACTTATAGAGGTTGACGTTCCTATGATTCGAATTGGGACTTACTTGGGACGAGGCTAGATTGTTTTTAAATGGTAGATGCTATATACGTTGACGTCATTAGTCGACCATTTTAAGAATCATGTATCTTATCATTTTGGTGCTGGTGATGGGAGATTTCTTAAAGGGACAAGGAATTTGAAAGGGATAGCCATCGTCGTGAGACAGCCATTGTTTGCTTTGAAGTTGCCTTCGCGTTGCTCGGTTTGATCCAGGCTCACTGTAAATTTCAGCTTCCTAGCATTCACAGTTTAGGAAATATAAATGAGATGGCGAGATCAAAAGCTATTATATATGTATAGGCATTTAAACGATTCTGGAACGTGTTCCAAGTACACACACATATGCGTCACGAATTTTTTCAACCCTCTACCTTTTTTATTGTTCATAATCAAGTGAAATTGTTACAATTGCATATATGTATATTAAGTTATTGAAAGGTCGCATACAATTTAAGATACAGAGA
>NW_017136308.1:1595662-1691361 GCF_001652005.2 Ceratina calcarata | reverse complement strand
TTCGGTTTCCGGTTCGGTAGTTTTACTTAATAAAATAATTTGATCAATGCTTTCGATCATGTTTGGTCAAGAATCGCGAAATAACATTATTGGACTTTCTATTATAGTCATTAATTATGATCAAGATTTTACTATGTTCTCGTCGATATTTTAATGGCTTCGAGATCATTGCGAATTTTCTTGCTTTCTCTGAAAAGCTGTCGACTTTACTGAGAACTTAGTTATAAAATGTGAAATGCATGGATATGCAATTTTTCAAAGATTTACTGACTGCGCAGTTTGATTTCTGCTATTTCAAATGTAAAATTCCACGGAGCAGCAAACGTGGGCGTAGAGACAGTAAGATTTAATAATGTAGAGCACCGGGCTAGACGCTAGGTACACACAGTTTCGGTCACACGAAACTTCAATATATAACCGAGAGTAAGTGTATTGTTCGAACCAAGTCCCGTTGCCTCGTGGGCGGCCCTTTACCGTCTTCTTGCATCGTTCCTGCAAGTTCTCTGAAAGATTCACGTAAGTCCACGTTATCGCACAATCGATGGTCTGAGTGGTTTTAGAATTTTTTCTTCGGACTCGTCCGTCTGAAGAATTTGTAAAGCGAGGTTCGTTCGAAATTTCAGGGCTTCGGAAATTCAATCAGAAATTTGTCGACCCCCATTAAAGGACTGGCTGGGTTAATGGAATTCCGATGGATTCAAACTTTTTTCATTCGACCGCCAATAATTCACCCGGTTTTTCGTCAAACTTTCGTTAGGATGGACAGCTAATTTCGTCGTAGCCGAGGGTGAGAAAAGGAACGCGACTCGACCCCATACCAGCCAACCGGTCTTCGTTGTCGTCGAGAGTCCTATTCCAATTCCGGCGAGTTAATTGGAATTGTTTGCCGCGGACCCGCCACCCCTACGCCATTTCCACGTTTACGTGGACAACCGACCATCCCCCCGTCGGTCAGAGAATTCACTCCTCATACTCTGTGAGGAACGTCTTTTGAATCAAATTAAGTTTGCCTCATGCTTCTGAGAATTTTTTCAAAGACCTCGAGAACATTGGAGGTATTTGTGGTCGGCAGCTGAAGAAATTTGCAGACGCAGAGGGAAGCCATGGATTCCGCGACACTGTGTGTTCGCGAGTCAGCTGTGCGCGAAATGCGATAAACCGAACAGACGACGACGACGACGACGACGGCGTCGAAAAATATTTGCTTCCCTCCGCCCGCGTGGAGCCTTAGCCGCCGGGAACTCGGTTTATTTACATAAATCAAGCCTAGCGACTTCTTCCTTTTGAAATTGTTGTTGCGTTTACGTTCGCAGTGAAAGGGTAAACGAGTACCGAGAAAATTTTATAAAAATACAAGTACGCTGTTTCGGAAAATTATTGCACGTACATAGATGGTCTCGCTAAATTTCAGCTCGTCCTAGTTAAAACGGTTACCACCGACTTATCGCGTTCGAATTTATTCCTATTTGATCGTCCAGTCAATTTCGAGTTGCTCGCATTCCCATCCGGCCATCGCAAATTGTTCAAAAGCGATTTGAACAAAGTTACAGTAGGTAGTGTAGCTTCTATCGCCGGCGCCCATTATCACGCATTTACCCGTCCTTTCAGCGTTTCCTGCTCTCCATTTCGCCTCGCCCGTAATTAGATCAACGCCTGACAAAGATCACCGAGGAAAAAGAGGATGAGAGAGAGAGAGAGAGAGATACCCCCGGTTAATCGTATTCCATGCTTTTACCACGGCTCATCTTTATCCATTAACTAATAAGTAACAATCCGGACCTCTTGGGAAAATTTTACGCGAGTCGAAATACGTTCGAAGTAGGATAAAATTGGACGAATATAAATTTGAGAACGGCGTCGATCAGTGTTGGTTCGTTCTTTTTATCGGAGTTAAAAATTGTACTACAAGCGGAGCAGGCGCGATGGGGGCTGATAACAGAAAGGATTGGAAGCGTGGCAGGGTAATTTGCCGTAGGTCCGTACCAGCAGCCATCCGGGAGATCTATGGATTTATGCAAATGCAGGCAGTTAGAGTCCCGCGCAGCAGCCAGCGTCGTTGACTAATGCGTTGATAAGATAGGGCCCCTGCTCATATGCAAACGGAAACACTGTCCGGTCATTGATTTCTCGCGATACTTCTATCGCGTTTTATAGTATAAATAAGGCTATCTCGGAGAGCGTTGATACTAAGAAGCTGAAATTTATAGGGAATCTGTGTCGGGCTCACTTCCGGAACGTGTGCGAAGATCATCTGAATGAACATCAAAGTTCCCGAGAAAAGAGATGCGAACGAGAATTGAAAGGATAATTGGAAGTGAATAAGAGTGGGAAGGCAATTGAATAGCAGCGTGCAGAGTAATAAATCGCAGGTTTACCCATTCTGGCTGGGACAGACCGGATGAAATACACGGCAGAGACGTTATCTATTGACAACCATTGTTCACCTTTCTTAACCCTTGCCAAAAAGGTACGGAACCACTAAATCTTCGGGATCGTGCCCAACGC
Source organism: Ceratina calcarata (assembly GCF_001652005.2). Classification (NCBI taxonomy): domain Eukaryota; kingdom Metazoa; phylum Arthropoda; class Insecta; order Hymenoptera; family Apidae; genus Ceratina; species Ceratina calcarata. The sequence continues at coordinate 1,688,856 of NW_017136308.1, read as the reverse complement.
GTTCTATGAAAAACCATTTTTCTTCAAAAATTCTCATACATTCATCTGTAATGTGAATCTTTCTAAATACAGGGCGCAACGAAGGACGAAGGTCTGGAATAGGAGTGAAACATTTTTTTTTTTAAATCGTCTCTCTGGGATGGTTTTTGTTTTTCGAATTTGGCTTTGCTCGGGTCGCCGGATCGGCGCCGAAACCATTGATTAAGCGCCTCGGCGCCGACCCATTTTCCAACCCGCCCCGGCTTCGCAACATTCTTCATCCCCCGCAGTATTTTTGCTTTTCGCTTTTGCCAACGTTTTTGGCACTCGGACCCTGCCGTTCACTATCCGTGAACAACCCGATCGTACGTATCGTAATTCCACTTTTCAACCTGGATTTATCAAATTAAAAGCGTCGAGTAGTTCGCACGGTATTTTAAGTTTCGTTAGTACTGCTAATAAAGTGTTAGAAAGAGAGAAACAGAGAGAGATTACGTCTCGGCTGTTGGCCGTAATACTTTCTTCGGAGTGAAAGCCGAGGTGCAACGTCTCCGACGTTATGGAATCGAATTACGCGATGGAAAGTGCAGACTGCGTAATTGTTGCGCAACTCCGATTGAGAATAAGCTGATTATTATTTAAATACGCTCAATGGCCGTCCAGAGAAAAATTCAGACATCGTGCTATCTCAGATCTCTGGACGTTTCGATTGCGTTTTATATAAACAATTGTATCTTCCGCCGATACTAGTAAACTAAGATTTACAATGAACCTAGATCGAATCTACGTCTAAAACTTATCCAAAGATTTTTATTCGCCCGAATCCATCTATTGGTTCGTTCAGAGAGGATTCCCGAATTGCTAATAGCTAATTTGAAACCACATCGGGAAATGTTGTTCGTATACATATTTCCGTTGGTCTTGCGAATAATCTACGCGCAAGGTACACAGCCAGCGTGGCGTTATGTATAATTCATCAATTTTTAGCGTAGGTCGTGGCATACAAACGACCCTCGTTAAACCGAGAAAAATGCGTAGGAGTCGGTTCTGCGCCGCGGTTTTTCAACTATCCTAAGATGCATTTCGCTTGCACCTTTCTTTTCCCCGTGCCGGAATCCGGCAACTCCGTTGCGCAACCAACAATTTTATGTAATAAGTACCACCAGTTAGAAGCAGTGAACCTGCTCCCGAAACTGGTTCCCCTACCTCTTCAACCGATGCAGTTCGCTTCCTTCTAATATGGACACGTATAGATAAACCAAGAATGTTTTTCATATTCTATTACTTTATCTGTTGTCGCTCGTTATCAGTTATTTATTATTAGAAAACGACTGACTATGAAGAGATAATTAAAAATAAATCGGCCGATAGTTCAACCGATGAGATCAGAGAAGTCTTGTTGCTATTTCTTGTAAAGAATTATCGTTTGGCAGAATGCTCGATCACGTTGGAAATGTTTATATGAAAAATGCTGATGCAGCAGAGCAATGGAGCAACCTGTTGAACATGAAAAACAAAAAACATGTCGACGTAGTAGGATTTTTGTTCTCGATTGAGCAATGAGAGATCGATTGATTCGATGAAATTCGTTGTAGAATGTTCCATGATCCGAATGGCATTACTCTTCTGCCAGATGGACATCGTCGTTTATTATAATGGATTCAGGCCTGGAATAGAAACAAGTCGCCCTTGCAAAAACAGGAATCGGCCAACGGTGACTCGACAGAGTCAATGGCAAAAAAACATCTGCTGGTGTCTCGATCTGTTGCGATATTTAATCTCCGCGACACATAAGTAATTCTGATTCTCAATTACTCATCGACTGGGCCTCGGAGGACCGGAAACATGTAATTAAATATTGTCGTGAGTTATAAGCGACGCCGCGCCGCATCGTCGAAGGCGACACAAGCAAGAAAAATGAAGTCGGCAAAGATTACCCCGGTAGGATCGGTGCATAATATTGACGATTGTTATTACAAAAAAGAGACAGTTGGTCACGATGCGTATGAATTTGACGAGGTACAGTCCGGGCTAAAAAGAGCGGCGACCTTGAGGCCGGCACGTCCTCGACATTCTCACGGAATTCTGGGCCCAGGTACGTCGGGATTGGCTGACGAGAACCTGGCCGCTTCGAGAGGCAAGGAAAGCCGAGCTAAGACGATATTCCATCGCCAGTCCAACCGATTTCGCTTGCGAGACACCGTCGCTCGTGCCACTCGACGAGTTTTTCTGTCTGCTGTGACGTCTTTCGCGTTATCTCACTGCGAAAACAAAATCCAATTGCGTTTCCTGTTAGAAAATCCAGTGATCGGGTTACTGGCACAGCGACCATGTCAATCACGTTAATCGTATTGATGCCACTTTTACTTTCCAACAATAATAAGACTCTCGTTAGAATTCTCTGCTAAAGTCAGTGTTAACTTTAACACTAATTTAGTTTTCGCTTATCAACGTGCAGAATCTATATTTTTACCAGTGCATGTTCGGTGAAATTTGATAGTTGAAGAACTGTGACAATGAACAAGATTCAACTTGCATTCCGTCTGTACGGAAAGAGTGCCTGAAGCGGAATTAAATAACAAGATTGTGGACACATAAAAGAAAATGTTTGGACTGTGAGTCGGCAATTTTACGTGCGAGGTTCAGAGCAAATACGAAATGGATTACTAAATCAAACAGGTGGGTAATTATGATTGAGAGTTAAATTTTATTTTATACAGGATGTACCAGAATTTCACCCTCGGAAAAGAATCGTGCATTCCGCGGTGCATCCTGTATGGATTCCGATTCGATGATGGTTCGGATATTGGCACGTGCATCGTTTTATTAATCAGAGAAAGCTGCTTTCGTTTAATTCACAGTCGTAGTACAACGGCCGTGCTTTACGCAGGTCGAATCGGTAATTAAATGAATTCGAGTTCGATGTTCGACAGTTAAGGGAGAAATTGTTGCTCAGCATTCCCCCGGTTAAAAAATCTTGATGTTACGCAATAGCGAGTTTCAATGTCAAGGAGAGTTGAACAAACTTCGAGGAACCCGGTTTCCTCTTCTAAGAACAGACTTTCGGCTCTTCTCATTCGAGTGGTTTGAATCGGCTTGATAGAGAAATGTAACGAAAGTGAAAGCCGAAACCCATTTCGTAACTACTTGGACGAAATCCAAACGAAATCACCTGTTGAAACGGTTAATGAAACCTGATACATGTTAATAGAGTCAAGGGCGTTGAAAAAAAAAAATTCATCGAGCCCGAGGGCGTTAGACGGGTGAAGCTGGATCGTACCGATATTTGAACCATCTATTAAAAAATCACATAAATAAGATTTCTCGAAAAAAAATCAGATCTCCCATTTATTCCGTTTTATTATAGACGGCCGAACCGTTGGGGATAAAAAAATGGTCCTACAATAAACAGAATTGCCATCAACGACATTACAAACCGAGATCCAGTTGAACCATGCTCCCGTCCAAGTTTCTCCATCCCTCCAATCCGAATCCAGCCTCTGACAATCCCTTGATTCCGATATCGATGACGACGACGACGATGGGACCGTCGTCGGCGACCAGCATGGACGATGACCCACCGCCTTACAGTGCCGTAATGGCACAGGACCACGTCGGCTGGTCCTACGACTTTTCCCGTACGGCCCACGCGTACCCATCGGACAGTGCGACGGTACCCCTGCAAAATAATTTTGCGAGAGAGAACGAAAGTCCCTCGATGCCTTATCGATTGTTCATGTGTGGCTCGGGTAGGACTGTTCTAGATTTCGACGATGACGTGCCTGACAGCAAGGACGACGGTGCCAGAACCAACAGGAGTGAGTACACGTGCAATTAATCGTTCCAATTAACAATTCGAACGTGTCATTTGTTCGGTTTCGTTTCGTCTAGAATACGGGGCAATTTTGGTGGGCGGCGCAGTGATAATCTTCCTGATGGTACTGTCGCTGCTGGTGCGATTCGTCATGGACAAAAATCTGTGGCGGACTTAGCTGTGGACTGACCGGATTCGGACCTTGGAATCTCGTTTCGTACTTAAGACAACGGCGCAGCGGCAGCGACGTCGTCGTTCATATTAATTCTAAGTTCACCAGCTTTTCTACAGACTAGTTAAGATTCGAATATCTTGTGATATTTTTTACAATAAAATTGGAAACTGCAATGACTCGTTCGTCGGTATTTCCCGGAGTCGGCAAACGTTTGCGTTGTCAATTAGCAGTGCTAACGCAAATAATAGAAATATTCGATTCCCGGCCGGATGCGCAGTTGTCCCTCGGCTGAAACTGCAAATCAGGCGGATATAGTTCATTATGATAATCATAGAATGCTAATTCATGTAAAACAATAATAATTCATTTTTTAATATCTGCGGTGGAAAAACTTCCTAGTCATTTGTTAGGAGATTCGGGGATATTCGTAAAGGGCAACAGAATCACGGAGAGGATTAACTCGTGTAGTAGCAGGAGCCGCGCAGCAGCTAACTCTCTCTCTCTCTCTCTCTCTCTCTCTCTCTCTCTCTCTCTCTCTCTCTCTCACCCTCGCGTTTTGTAGCAGGGTAGATCGGTGGATAGGAAACACAGAGGGTTAACTTCGGTTTGAATTAATAAACGAGGCCTGTTCCCATCCTCGAACCAATCCTCTGCAGATAGGGCTTAGCCACACGGAGAACTGTTAATCGGATTTCCTCAATATTTCGACCGATAGACAGCCAGACATATTTCGATCCTCCTCCAACGAGGCATCCGAAATTCGTACAGGCATAATCGTTGTCTTTTTATATGAATGAGCGCATCCTGGGAACTGTTAACGTTCGACAGCTGAAATTTAGGGTAAATCTAGGTGAGACCCGTGTCTGAGACATGTGCAGAAATCATATGAATAGAACTTCTTGAACCTTTGCAGGGAAAAGATCGTGAAATATTGGGATCTATCCGGTACGTTGGGAGTAACGTTATACCCGAAACATGTCTAGAAATAGAGCGTTGGGAAGCGAAATGAAACAATTGAATAGAATGGGAATGACACGACGGCACGTAACTGCCGAAAGGAGGCAATTAAAAGCCGTTTCTTCAGCCAATTCAGCTAGGGAGACGGTTACTCCTGCGTGGTACAGGTGGTAGTAATGGCTGGGGTTGTTTCCGAAGCTTATCGTGGCCGAGCAGGGCCCACGGGGCTTCAATTGTTGCGATAACGTCGCGTCGGAAACGGCCTCTCTCCGCTTCAATAGCTTCCTCTGTCTTCCAACCGTTCCCACCGAGGACCTGGAACGGGGCAAACTTCGTAGAAGACTCGGCCGACCCAATAAGCGCTCCGCACGAAAATTTCTCCGAGTCCAAACGCGATTAACAGGCGTGAAACGCGTGAAAAGCGATAGAAGTCGAAACGAGTAAGACGGAAAGAGAGAAAATTCGAAATTGTAACGTTCGCAAGCAACGAGAAGCGTAGATTTTAATTTGTTCTATTTGCGACAGGAAAATAGTCGAGAGAGATGCGAGCTAAAACGAGTCGAGCGATGAGTAAAAAATGGTTGAAAATTCAGTGGGGATTTAAAAATTTCTGTCCCTTGGATACAATCGGCAAGTTTACGTTTGAAGAAACGTCGGGAGGTACCCAAGGGTCGATCCATGGATCGGTGAACCTCGTTACCGGAAGTTAAGAAGAGGTGAGAGTACAGGCAGTGGGTGGTTGGTTCCTGGTGGCTCGTATCCCGCTGGGAAAGGGAGTTTGCTCGAATCGATTCATCGGAAACGTCTAACCCCGACGACGACGACGACGACGACGACGACGTTAGGAGGTGGGGGATTGAGACTACCCTCTGACACAACTTCCCTCCTCGTTCTTTGCTCGAGCCGTGATTCCGCGAAGAAAATAGGAAAAACGGGAATCCACAGACGATCTGGAAAACTCCCCCGTACGAGAAGAGGAGGAGGCGAATTATTGAATATTCACGACTCTCTTCAGAATCTGTTGGAGCATTCAAATTTTCTATGACAAATCTCGTTCGACGAATGTAAATCGTTCAACCGGTGTGACACTCAGAAGATCGCGTTTTAAGAATATCTTTAACTTAACATCATTAAAAAATCATTTGTTCGCTTCCGTCTGGGCTAGATGCTGGAACGTTGATGGCCTCGGAGAATTTCTGTAGCTAAATTGCAAAAGTTTCACCCACCTAAACAAGGTATTCGCCGTTCGGGACGGGGCTGGATGGTTTTTTACAATGCTTACGGCTAATTACCCCGTGGGAAGAGGGCGGGCGAGCGGTGGAGGGGGATTAAAATATTTTCAAGCTTCTCAAAGTAAAATATAACTTCTCTCACGATCGCCGTTTGCCGAGGGTACCGAAGAAGCGGCGTTTAATTATAACTTACAATTAGTTTCGCTCGTTACCCACCGAGCTTTTCCAATCTGTTCCTCGTTTCATCTTATTTTTCACTCGTGCGCTCTCGCCCCGGCCAGCCGGCTCGGCCGTGTTTACGTCTCTTTTTAACTTCTCACTGACGTTCAAACGAAAACGTTTAACGGACCAAACGCGGTACACCGTCGAAATTAGCCGGAAATATCAATTTACACGAATCGATCCCTTTCCAAACGATCCCACAATTATCAATGCAGACCTCAGTAGGATTATGATAATGCGTAATCACTGTAGACGATTACGGCGCCCGTAGAGATCCACATGCGAGACACGTATACGGGAACGTATTGCCACGTTGCACCGTTTAGGGCAAACGAAAGTGATTGATACGGGACGTGACATTAAAGTTTCACAACGGTCCGACCTTCGATAACTTAAATTGACAGTGACTAATTTTCACAGTAATCGCTTGGATCGCGATCTCATTAGAGTCGGTTATAATCTGACTGTCTCGCATTTTCTGTTGCAGATTTCCCGAGAACGGTGGAATCGGCTAACGATGGAAATTAGAGCAGATAGCATCGACGCGTCCGCTCTAACGATGATTGGAATCGTTGAGCGCGTATTCGGCTGTCCTCCGGATAGAAAACACGGTTGAATATTCGAAAACGGCGAAGAAGCACGCGGCTGAAGACAGCTCGTTCACATAAGTACTTACTTAGAGTACTCTACGCTAAGAAAGCGTATAATTCGCGGTCGACTTAATTAATGGAGTGATTACCCACGTCAGGGAACCGTCCCAATTAATTAACCGTAATTTACTACGCGTGTAACGCGATCAGAATCCCGAGCCACCGGCTCTCCCTTCGCGATATCGGGTTCCCTGTATACTGTGACCACAATTTTTACCACTCCAACGGATCGTTCCCAGGCTCGGAAAATTCGACACGTCTCAAACCTGGTATCGAACTAGACGGTCCGCGAATTTCGACCAGCTATCGTTCCTAATTTGTCAGCCCCGAAGCCGGTGTTCCCGGCATAAAACGTTCTGACGTAATGGCCACTGTCTATATTTAGGGGCAACGAAGTTTTTATAGTCGCGGGCCCCCGTAAATAACGGTCTATTACAGCCCACGGGCTCGTTTTTTTTATGATCGGCTGTACCGATTGCCACGATTTACGAGCGAAGGTCGCCGCTCCGAACTTTCCATTCGAATTTTTCGGGAAACGGTCAATATTAATTCCGGCAGTTAACGAACAGCCAGTCGTATCTGAACGATGGGAAGCGATCAAGTCACTGTTTGAACGATAAAAACGTTGAAGGACATCAAAGCGATGAATGATTCCACTTTTGATTAGACACAAGTATCAGCATTGTACTGCAGTTTGAGCGAGGCAGCGTAAGCGGTAGTTGGTTGAAATCCGTTGGACACAATCGCGTCCACCGCAATTTCCAGGGTCCTTTCAGAACGCGCCGCTATAGGTACAACCAGGCGGGGGGGCAAACATTTATCGAATCGGTCTCGACCATCGTTAACGAATAATAGAGGATAATCGATCCGGGCTCCCGGTCATCGATGACCCGCGTATTAATTAATTCTGTCCCTCTGACAATGCCCCAATTCGTCTCGTTTGTCCACAAATTTTACACCACTTTCCCGTCAAACTAGCTCGTTTCAACGGCTGCACTTTTAATCGTATCTCTACGTATAAATGGAAAGCTATATATATTGTTACCGATGAAAAATAAATACGTCCGTCTCGGCTATCTAATTACGTTAACAAAACCGATGGGGACATCTTTATGGTAGCTGAGAGACACATCGAAATGACACGGGCACACAATGGGTCGCGATGCATTGAATGCCGAGCATAGGGAGAGGAGAGGGAGAGGGAGTACGGCAATAATTCTCGCAGCTCGCGACGATATTTCAATAAACGGTCCTCGCATAAAGTATCGTCCATCGATAGGCGAGCTGCGATATAAGCACCGATATTCAATGCCCGCCTATCAGCCGCCCCCCTCGTTGCGTCGCGCATTAAATCTGCATCCGACTCGATCGATTTTCCATACCCACCCTCGCGCTCGTCCTCGCTCTCTACCTTTTTTTTTTCTAAAAAAAGAAGGAACAGGATCTGTCGTCGAGCAGCAGCAACGCGTCCCGGACATTCGCGTCTGTCGATGATCCGCAGAAAAAATGATGGCCGAAGAAAACCGTGGAGCTCGCAGGAGTAGAATTATTATATTCAACGGGGTAGTACGCTGCAGCGAAGAATTTTATTAAAAGCTCCGTATTACAACGTAATACCGTAAGCTGGATACGATATCTGAAACAGTGGCAGAGTCACGGGTTCTCCGAGTGAGTTATTTTTTTTTTAAAGAAATATCGATTTTCTCGCCCTAGGAGCCGAGAGCGAGACCGAGACACCGTTTGACGCCAGATGCTGCGTCGTCGGATATTGGAGAAAAGTTCCTCCCGAAGGAGAGAAAATAATTTGCCATCAGACCCGCGCCGCGGAGGAGCGAGGCGGCTTTTTGTTAAGAAGAAACTTACCTCTCCCGGTACGAATTTTCCCGACCGGTGTTCCCTTGTAGACAGAGCGTCATCTGGCACTTAACATATATCGGAGAGCAGCTTCGATTAGGAAACAAAGTTCTCAACTTTAAGACACGAACCTTTCGATATTCCCGACAACAATTCCTGCGCCGTTTGTTGCAGGCAACTAATTAGGACCGCGGGATATAAAACCGGGTGGCCGGAGAATGTCGATTGGGCAAAGGTGGTAAACCTGATCGATTTGATATCGGAGTGCCACGAGTGCCTGCGGTACCTGCGGCTTGTGAGTGCCTTAATTAATACCGCGGAAGGGAGATTCTATAGGTACGCGTGTATATATGTCCCCGCGGCCGTGGTGGCTCCTGGATGGATATGAGATATTTCTATTTGAAGACGAAATGGCCCCCTACCGCAGAACCGATCGAATCGACGCGAGAGGGTCCTCGAAGTAATTACATGCGATGGACGAGAAAGCTACGATCCCGTAAACTTCATTACTGCACGTATCCAGTTAAACATTTTTCTCCGTCGGTGTCGCGGACATTCGGGAGGAAGGTGATTAAAGGTGAAACGATCAAGCTGGAATCGATACCATCGAATCATTGGCCACCGGAGTTAAAGGACGTTCGTTCCAGGACAGCGGCAATAATTCCTACCGATCTTTAAGAGCCGTTTCGTTGATTGGGCCGGAGAGCAGGCACACCAAATTGAATCGTTCAATTACCGGTGAACCATGACATCGGCTGCCATCTTCGACTGCCGGTCGTTACGATACTCGAACGGTATTCCCAAAAATTGTACTTTACCCAGAGGACAGTTCGAATCTCCTGGAAACCGAGGTACTGGGATTTTTAATCTATAAAGTCTTCGTATCGCCAGTTCTGTCGGGCCCACGGAGTTTCTCCCTTATTCGAAGCGCCGGGGACGTACTGACGGGACAATAAATAAATGACGGTGTCGTCGTTCGAGAAATTTTATTTGACGATCATTGTTTGAATAAATCGCGGATCTGGCTTCGACGAACGTTAATTATCAATTCCCGAGTTAAATGAAAAAAAAATATGGAGCTCCGCGGGAACAGTTCCAAATGGGAGCCATTAATTTTACTCATCCTCGCGGGGTAATAACGAACAAGTAAAGCGAAACGATATGAGAAAAGTTGAGACCATCCCAGCCATCGTTTTTTCATCCCCCTTGAGTGATTCCCCTCCCTTGCCTGCCAGTGAACTTTCTCCCTTATCAGGAAATACCGTGATTCTCCCATTACGCATTGCAGATTTTACCATTTCTCGTTCTATTCTACATTACATTTTTTGTCTTCGAATCAGTTTCACCGGTGGAACGTTTGAGGGACTCGTTGTTCAGGCCTCGCCGGTACGTTGGATGGTCAGCTCCGTTATCTGAAATCGATCGATCAGATTCAATCCTCCCAAGACTGTCTGATCGATCAAACGTTCGAACCTTACTTGGACCTGAGGTCGCGTGCCAAGAGCGTAGATCACAGCATCGGCAACATCTTCAGGCAGCAATGCTGGCAGTTCCTCTAAAATCTTCGCCACTTCGCTCGCATGTTTGGCTATATTGGTCTTAACCAGTCCAGGTGAGATACTCTGAAAAAGTCGAATTAGTACTTGTCTTTCCGATAAAATATAAATAACGTACAGTGATACGAATTTTCGGTTCGTCCATCGTAGCCAGTTCGCGACGCACCGTGTGCGTCATAGCTACGCAGGCATGCTTGCACGCCGGATACAAGTTCAACCCGTTGCTACCGTCGGACTCGCTCAGAGGCCTCCAAGGAATCTCGTGTCCCAAAACGCTTGGCAAATAAAGAAATTTAGACGTACCTCAGAGATTACCTTACTCTTTTAGTACCTGTTGATGTTGATCACGTGCCCTTCGACGTTCCTCTTCCGCATCGATTCCACGGCTAGCTTCGTGCACCAGGACATGCCCAAAACGTTGATGTTCAGTAGCCTCTGGAACGTCTCCACGTCGCTGTCTAGAGAAACAAGCAGTGCAACGCATAACGTTTCGATGATCAGATAATCGTGAGATTTTTTTACCAATTATTCGTTTGTAATCCACGACACCAGCGCTGTTCACCAGAATATCGACTCCTCCACGTTCCTCCGCGAAGCCGAAAGCATCTTCGAGATCTTTCTTGGAGCTGACGTCTGCCTTGACCAATTTCAATCTGTTGCTCTCTGTTTCATTCCGTAAGACATGGAAGTCACCCACGTCCAATCCGATCACGTTCACGTTGTGCCGGATCAGGGCGAGAGCCACGGCTTCACCGATACCGGATCCGGCACCGGTCACGATCGCAGTTTTCCCTTCCCAACGTTTCATCGCCGCAAGCTGGATTTTCGCCAATCTTTTTCAAGGTGTTTTATGCGCGATAATATGTTGATTCAACTGCGTCGTACGGTGCACTGCGCGCTCCAGAATCGTACAGACTCAATATTATGTAATAGAATGCGCTGAGTGCCTGATTAGTGCTGGTACAGTCGCGGTAGAAACCTGTCGGTTCGTTGTTTCAAACATGACTTTATCATTCTCTATCTCCGATTACAGCGTACCGAATGTCCTGAAAATCATCAAAGACGTACTACTGGACAAGTAGTATGTATGAGAATATTTCCAAACCATTCGATCCGTAATCTGTTTAAATAAATAATGTGGAAATTTCGAAGAATCGTACGTGTCACTCAATGGCATTTTGTTTGAATAGACTCAGGCTTCGTTTTTGCGGTTTATCACTGGAATTGGGATCTGTGGTTTAGTTGAGAGTTTCCTGGCTGGGAAACTAATCGAAGACTCCCAGGCTTAGTTAGTTTTAGTTCCGCTATTGACTTAACCACGTTTAAGTTTGGATTCAGATAAGACGGTCCGTTTGCGTCGTGGTGAAATCTCCCGTTACAACCTCGGGAAGCTACTGAGACTACACGCCAGGTAATGGAAAATGAAATGTTGAAAAGAAAGATCAGAGTAATATCGTAACATCGTTTGTGATTGTGGATGGCTATGATTTGCAGTGAATCCGAATAAGATCCATATCGAAAACGTGTCGAAAATTCGTTTAAACAGGATTTGCTCGGACAATGTTTTACCGAGTCACCGACAGGAATGATAAACGTGATAGGTAAATCGCATTGGCGTGTGTCGCAATGATGGAAACTCGTCCAGGGAAGCTCGTTGACAATCCGATCGACGTGCGAGTGACGGGCCAGCAGCAGTACATACGCGTTGACTGATCGAGGACCATCGATTCTTTTTCTATAATTCCTCTGAAAAACCGTTGACTTTGGCATCGTACGGTTTCTTACGCTTCTCTTTAAGGAGTTTGATTTCGACGTCACGCCACCGTGAAACGAAGACGGAAGGGATGATGAACGAGGTAGCAAAGACGGCCCTGATTAATGTCCAGAAACGTCGGACGGGAAAAAGTTTGAAAACGAAATCTTACCGGAGGCAAAGCCTTCTTTGATTAATATCCGTCTCACTTATCTCCCGGCCAAGATTGAAATAACGCGCACGGGGTGGGATTAACCGGTTTTTATCGCCCTCGATATTTCCCTTCGAACTTAAGACCTGTTGATCGATCGATATGCTCTTCGACAATTTTTGAAACGGCTCTCAAGAAATCCTGACGCACGTTTGAAAGATTCATACGCACGGGATACTTTGACCGATTCCCTTTCAATGAATTTGGTTAATTACGAGCTGAAATGATCTGGAGACTCAAAACAGAGAGAGAGAGAGAGAGACATTGCTAATCCCCGATGTCTCGTCAATTTCTATTCAATGTATTAAAAAGAAGAAATTTCTGAAAACTATCGGGGATAAAACTATCCAGATACTTTGGAGGAAACGTACAGTGTAATCTGCGAGTGGTCACGGGCATGATACAGCTTAGGAGGGTGAGTGGCAGGGAAAAGGAAGATAGGGGATGATACCCCTTACCAGTTCCAGGTCCGAAATATTCCAAACGGCTTACGGGATTATCCGATAATCCCATTTAGAGGTGGAGGGATGGGCGGCGAGGTAAGACCTAAGATCTCGGAACTCCTTCAAAAGTATCCCCCTGCTCGGCTTGAGTTTCATAAATAAACAAAATCAATCCTGCCGCCCAACGAAAAAACGCGATTTTACGTGATGTACATAACACCGTGATGCAGTTGTAAGAAATTCAAGAAAAATATTCAGGATATTGATATAATGAATGTTTATAATCCTGAGAACGGATTCGCTTAAATTGTTATAATTTTCTTCCTCCCAGATAGAATTGCATGAAACTCGAAAGTAATATTTAGAAAGGATCTGGCCAAGTGTCTATCAAGTTCCATACAGATGTCTTCACAGGTTCAATCGATTAAGGAAATATGTTGCGATTTTGGATTATCAAAAGGCATTTGAATCTTGACAAGAGCTTGGCTGGCAGAAACGACGCTCCGAAGGTACATGCATCTCTTCCTATCACCACGATGAAGCGAACATAAAGGTCAGGGTGTGAGCGGCTAAAAAATAGAATCGCCGGGTTCGTTGAGGTTCGGGCACGGTCAGGTAGATTCCGGGTCAGCAATCAGCGATAACCGTTGAATCGTGTGCTCGTGTCCGAATTTGGGGGTTGCTCGCGTCATTAATTAAAATCGGAATCCGCGCGAATGATCCGGCGATGAACACTCGACCGATCGACTATACATATTCCGCACCGCCTACCTCCCCAAAGAGGAGGGCCAGCTTCGAAAATCTGGCTTGCAATTTCGCTGGCTGCCCTCTAATTCCGTCAATTAACGCTGCCAAGCGTGGAGAACCGATCCCCCTATTTACCGGGCCTAACATCGCTTTTCGCCTCTCTCTCTCTCCGAACGATTTTTTAAACGAAGATACAACGGTAAACAGAAATTGTTAGCAATACATTTTTTGCGAGAGTGCCGCGGAATATGTCAGCGGGAATTTCTCGTTTAAGTATAAAAGCTTTTTAGTAGGTGGCTGGGGGTGGTTTGGGGAGCCTAATTGGTTGATCGACGGAAACAGGGAGGGGTGGAAAATATTCCGTCGTTCAACGTCGTCGTCGTGTCAACGGCACACGCTCCATTACGGTTCTACCGTTCTCGATCCAGAACGGATCCATCGATCCCGGAGAGAGAGAGAGAGAGAGAGAGAGAGAGAGAGAGAAAATGACGATGTACCTACCACCCTTTCCCTTATCCAAATTAAATTCTGAAACCAGCCTCCTATTCATGGGTTGAACAACGTTAAATACAGTCGAATTAAAGTTCTGGTGAAATAAAATGAAAATGGTCTACTTTAGAATTCGGTATCTAAATGAAAGAAACTACGTCTTAATTACCCAACCCCGTAAGGGGGTCGGAAAAAGCAGTGGTTTTTTTCAAAAGCCTTCGAGGACCTGGCTCTGGCTGCTGCAGCCATCCAGGTGGGGAGGTGTTAATTAACTCGTCTCGGACGTCAGGGACATCCTCGACGATTCTCTGGCTCCCTTCCCTGGGATTTTTCAAAACTTATCTTTATCGGAGCATCGTTAACTGCAAGCTTAATTAAAATATAATCATCAAGGGTGTAGGATCAGGTAATTTAGGTGTAGCCGGCTCTGAAAGAATAAATCACTTGATTATACAACAGAACATATTTATAGTAGAGCTGAAAAAATGTATGAAGCTAGAGGAATGATATATTTAGAAGATCCAAGAATCGTTTGAAGCTTCGGTAGTTTTGGAAAAACAAAATTGATGAAACCTTACAAACACTTATCTGAAACGACAGTATCGACGTTCTACCGAATTCGTCGCGTTCAAACAAAATAGTATCTACAATGCCCTCTGTAGAACGCGACCGAAGCTGGCTTCCTTTTCCATCACGAATCCAAGAATCAAACGCAGTTGCGCTGTTTGCGCTGAGCCCCTTTAAATCAGCTGATCTCTATTTTTCACCTCTCATCTGGGGTCAACAAATTTTCACGTTCAAAGTTCAAAGAGAGTTCCAAACAATTACTGGTTTTGATCTCGTGAAAGTGATTTCGATCCAGAAAGAAACAATGAGAACCAGATCTATTTTTAATACGCGAAAGTGATATAAACGAAAATAGAATGGCTTTCGAGAACCTAGGAATGAAACAGCCGATCAGGCGTTTAGAAATACAAATAAACAATTTCAACGTCGCTATACCGCATCATGTGGACCTTTTGAGGAGGCATAAAAATAATATTAACAAAGTAGGAGACGATTCGAATTTATTTATTTATTCTGTATCATCTTGACATATGGTTTCCTTTTCGTTTTCAGTACGAAGCCCAAAAGGACTGGGAGAAGATACACAAAGAACATGTGAACGTTTCGAGGATTGTGAAACAGTTGAAGGAGCTTCTTTATCAAATGGACACGTTGAGGTCCCAAGTGCTCGATAGTGACATCAACCAGTTCGACAAACTGACTGCTAACGCTAGAGACAGTATCCTGAACGCTATCAAAGAGTATATGGGTTTGTATCTGATCTGATTTTCGATCAGTTGTTCGTCATCGTTTTGCTTACCCCGAGAATTTCCAAATAGAATTGCAGTTGAGCTTGCCACCGCCAGACTTGCACCACTTACCCGTAGATGAAGACGACACCGAGGACCATCCACTTGACGAGAAACAGATTCAGTTGCACGAGGAACAGCAGCAGCTGCAAAGACAACAGACATGCCTGCATGCCTGGAACAGTCTGCAGGGAGACATTCATCAGTTGTATCAGCTGTTCATCGACTTCAACAAGATCGTCGATGTAATCAATCATTATTATTATTTTATAAATTTAACTGAGAATCAATGTTACATTTTTTAGATTCGTTTCGATCTCATCAGCTCATTTTTCTTGAACGACATTAGGCACAGAAGGAGCTGGTGGAGAGAGCCGAAGAGGGAATTGAAGAGACGAGTTTGAATGTGAACGAGGGTGAGAAATTCCTACAGAAGGCAGCCAGATACAAAGTTGGCATGTATCCATTGGCAGGCGCCGTGATCGGTACTTGCATTGGAGGACCCATCGGGTTGATCGCGGGTTTAAAAGCAGGAGGACTAGCCGCGTTGGGCTGTGGCATTCTAGGTAAATTTAATGAATGCGTGAAACATAGAAGTTCACAACGAGATCTCCGCCCGTGCATGGGGCTTCGTTAGGAGGACAGAGCACTGAAAACTTTCGTTTCGCAGGATTCACAGGGGCATCTCTGCTGAAGAAAAAGGCGGTGGAGTCGCAGACATGTGTTTCTCTCGAGAGTAGATCCGTCAGGGGATCGTTGTCGCTTCCCAACGACAATTCGAAGAAGGAATTATGACAAATAAACAAGTCGGAGACGAAAATTTGCAGCGTCGCGTGAACGGGCGAACCACTGACTAATTATTTAATTGTACATACGTATATCGATGACACTGGGCTTCTGCACGGGCGAATTTGTACTTAGGCGAGTTTTTAATTGGGCCAAGAGCTTTTCTATTTAATTAATAAACGATTTGCAATCCTCTCCTCGAGGGAATTGTTCATCCGGAATATGCCGAATTTACTCGACTTGTTAATTGAATAATAATGGTCCCGATCGATTTTAAGCACATGACATTGTTGATAAAATAAGTATTACTCACGGTCGATCCGCCGGTCTACAGCCGATTTGATAGGGATACGTAAATGGCCAGACTTTAACCATAAATAAAAATTCGTGAAGTTATTAGGAAAAGATTTCCTGAAAATTGTTTTTCTGGTCGATTAAAGTAGCAACGATTACTCACAATTTATTCAAGTATCCTTCGTTAACCTATTAAAATAAACAAACTGATAAGTTAGAGATACATCTATCGTTTAAAACATTTCCGGCCGTGATAAGCTAAGTTACGACGATTTCAACTACAAGTGTCTATCGAGAATTATTTAGTCAACTGTTCTACCAGTCAGTTTTGTAGTTATTATTAACTAAATGAAAATCCCGGACACTTAGGCCCATACTGAACATTCCATTAAAATTTCATCGTGATTGATACGCTGGAAATCAAGATATTTACATTTCCGTACAGACGTATGCGTTTTACATGTGGCAGACGAAGGTAGGCACATACAGCGTTAAGCGAGGATAGATGTTCTGGCTGTGGCGGCCATGTTTTATCCGGAAAGTAACAGAAACTTAGGATGACAATGGAGGTCGATTCTGTGAAAGACAAGGAACGCTATATACCATGCGACAAGGAGAGACATAGTAACCAACCTTCGGAAGTAAGATGGCCGCTACCGTTGATCAATTACATCGCGCCGGTGCATACGACACTATCGTCGCGTATGCCAATCACCGCGAGATAACCCGCACCAATCATTTCGTCGACGCGATATGATTAGTCTACGTGCCAGCGGCCATCATGCGCATCGGTGCGATTGGTCAACCCGAAGCGGCCATCGTACTTCCCATGGTCGGTTCCACGATCTATATCTGTCCTTGTCGCACGGTATATAGCGTTCCTTGTCTTTCACAGAATCGACCTCCACTATCATCCTATGTTCCTGTTACTTTCCGGATAAAACATGGCCGCCGCAGCTAGAATATCTGTCCTCGCTTAACGCTGTATGTACCTACCTTCGCCTGCCACATGTAAAACGCATACGTCTGTACGAAAATTCAAATATCTTGATTTCCACCGTATCGATCTCGATGAAATTTTAATGGAATGTTCAGGATGGACCTATCTAAGTATCCGAGGATTCTCATTAAGATATCTTAACCGGTGCGCTAGTAATTAAAAGAAGTGTAACAGTTATTCAGTTTTGTATTGGAACTCTTTAATCAAAATTGTAATAACTTTGGCTTTGATACAGAAAATTCGATGAAATTTATAAGGAACCTTCAGAAGGCTCCCATTTAAGTGCCTCTCAAGTTTTATTAAAATACCTTATCCGGTTCGTTAATAGTAATGAAACGAACAAGTAGTATAACAGTTATTTAATTTCTGATCAGAAGTCTGCAATTAAAATTGCAATAACTTTGGTTCTAATGAGGAGAATTTGGTGATATTTATAAGGAACCTTGAGAAGGGTCCTATCTAAGTGCCTGCATTGTTTCATTAACATATCTTCACGGATTTAATTGATACAATTAAATGACTAGCCAGTAGAAGATAAACGAAACGAGGCTTGCATTCACTCTCGCATTTGTAGTGTATTTATATTACAACGTTATGATACAATTAACGATATATCGATACGTGTATAAAAAGATGTGTTCGCCCAGGTTTAAATAACGATTCGCACAAGAAGTCTTCTCTAAAGGAACTTGTCTTTTCTCTAATATTAATAAAATGCCGATGATCTGTCGACCGGTTCGTCGATGGAATTTGTAATTGTACAATACCTACAATAGAAAACGTGTAATCATTAGGAATGGATTAGAGCGAGAAAATTTGTCTAATGGTTCGAAGTTTTCGTTCGATCGTATCGATCGTATCAAAGTTTCTCTTTGTGATAACTGTTCTGAGAACGTTTCAGCTTCTTCAGGGCGCATTTGGCCGCGGTACACTTGGCTATTCGATAATTCCTGCCGATCCCCTTGAACGATCCTTTTCCGAACACGTCGACGGTCACTCGAACTCGTCTGCCGTCAGCCAGCTTCTCCGGCTTCCCGAACTTGGCCGTCTCCGGCTCCAATTCCAACAGCTCCCTGATTGGAGACTTGGGCACGTTCGTGCTGAATTGTTCTGCGAAGGAAGGGAAAAACAAGAGAAAAGAATGAATGAATGAACGAATGAAAGAACGAATGTACGAATCGACGAAACGAAATCAGACCGACGGAATCGAATCCGAGATATATCTCACGTACCGATTTCGTTTTTCATGATAGCGTAGTAGACGCTCCAAACAGCGTCGAGAGACATGCCGCTGTCTAAGTAAATCGCACCAGCCAGGGACTCGAAAACGTCTCCGAGAGCTTTCGGCACTTCAACATCTTCGGCTTCCTCGCATTCCTCGTCGCCGATCAAATAGTACTGCGCCGACAATGAACATTTAACAGCCAAAAAATGTTAAGAGGTTCTCGACGAAGTTGTGATCATAAATGATCGGATTTATGTATGTATGCACCTCTTCGCTGATCGAATGCCCGTTCTCCTCTTGTATCCTGACGAAACGGTTTATCACGACGCAGAGGCCCGGCGAGAGATGCCTGAAATATTTGTGGAACCCGCACCTCACCGCCAGCGAGGCGAATATCGTGTTGTTGACCAGCGCCGAGCGTAGATCAGTAAGCGCACCCGGTGAGTGTTGCCTCGAGTCTTCGTAGAGATGCCTCGTTATCAAATAATCTACGACGATCGGAGTCGACGGATCGTTAGGAAATTATCGTGTGCCTACCATTATTCGTTGATTGTTTCGAACGTACCTAGAACAGCGTCTCCTAGAAACTCGAGCCTCTGGTAGCAATCCGTGAGCCTGTTCGGCTGGTAGGAAGCGTGGGTGAACGCCTGAAGCAGGTAACTCATATCGCGGAACTTGTACCCGATGTTTTTCTCGAGATCCTCGTATCCGTCCAGCATCCGGCTCAACTCTTCCTCGGGCTCGGCGGTATGATGCAGAAGAGGATTCTGCGGCTCCCCCAATCTCCCGTACCGCATCTACGAATTCGATCGACCATCATCGTCAGTCGCTGTTATTTTCGAATATACCATGATACGGTTAAACCGACCTGGGTCCAAGTGGTTTGACCGTTGCTGTCGACGCCTCTCGCGTAGGGAGTGCTCCCGGGAATTCTGTCCTCCGGTTCGCGTTCCTGGACGAGTGTGACCTCTTCCGTTGGCAGCACGTGAATTCCCAGCCAAGCCATGAAGAGCAGAGCTCCTCTGGGACCGCAGGCGATAAGGTAAGCACCGATTAGCGCCTCGACGCAGTCCGCGATGCTCTTGTCCGGGATGCTGTGCTGAGTTATCAGGTTGTACGGAATGAAACAAGTGACAGCGGCAGGATCCGCTGCGGCGTCCGCCTCCGATCTCATCGACTCCAGTCGCAGTTCCGTTCGCCTCACTATCTCCGTCAGGGCTTTACTAGCAATCCCGGCAGCCTCCTTGCTGGGATTACTTGCTGTCGCTTCCCGCTCTTCGTCGTTCTTCGTTAATTCGTCGTCGGCACCGTCATCGTTCCGTTGAACGATCTGGAAGTCGTGGCCGGCCCACGTCGACGAGGGGACCACACCGGATTCAATAAGGGCTTGCTCTAATTCCTTTGGCACGTAGTAGCAGGGCGGTAACCAATTGTCGTGAGGCTCGAATTTGGTCGCGATCATGCTCTCCCCCAAACACTTTCGTCGGCCCAGCCTGTACAGGTTCAAGTTGCTCACCTGAAAATTGTAACGAAACCGTCAATCGAAGACCGATGACAATGAGGTGAATCGACAAAGATTTCTATTCGCTGTCGTATTTATCTATCAGAAAATTATCTCACGCACCTGTTTCGACCTGAGATGACTCAGCTTCCCCTCGTGAATGTTCTCGTAGGTGCAATACAAGTACGTAGTAATCGCGTACTTGAGGAACGAATCTCCGATAGTCTCGAGCCTCTCCAAATTGATCCCGTCGTTCGCGTTGGACATGGTCAATGCCTGTAGAATCAAACTGGGACTCGGCCCCGGGTGATTTTCCAGCTCCGGCTGATGATCGAAGCTGAACAGATTCTCTCCTTGGTAACATCGCGGATTCTCCGAACTCTTATCTCCGACTTCACGCCTTCTCTCCTCGTCCCCCGGAACCTTCCTTGAGTCACTTTCGAATCTCTCCACCACGCTTCGTACGTAAGAAACGTGTCGTCGTCGTCGTAGTCTCATTTTCGAATCGTCCTTCGAATCGTCCTTCGAATCATTCTTCACATCATCATTCGAATCGATTCCATTTAAATTGTTCGTGTCGTCCTTATTGTCGATCGACTTCGATTCATTAAAAACGGCGGGGTCATTGAGAGGCTGCCTCCTCTTGATATTAACGGCGACGTCGAACGGGACGAAGGCACCGCTTCGAAGGATGCAAGCCTCTTCCAACTTGGAGCACTCCAAATGGTTTTTCCTATATTCCTCGTAGGAGGAACCGTCGTCATCATCCAAAGGCCAGAGCATGTCCTCGGGCTTCAATTCGGAATCGAGCATGTCCATGATGGCTTTCTTTCTACTCATTTCTCTCTTCTCATCTTCGACGGCCTCCGCCACATTATCAGAAGTGTAAGCTATCTTGAATCTATTCTTACCAACGATGTCGTCCTCGTTCTCGCTCTCGTCGTTCTCGTAACTGGAGTCGCTGCTCGAGTAGAAGTAGTAGTCCTCGTTTGAGGAGGTGCTCAGGTCCGAATCGAAATTCGGAGAAACGGAACGGACGTAAGAGAAGTCGATTCCCGATGGAAGGGTCGTGAAATTCACCGGAAACGCGGCTCCCGAATCGAAGTCCGAGGGCAGCTCCGTTATCAGCTCACTGGACCACGTGCCTATCTCCAGATCCGAATTATACTCTTCTCGATTCGTTCGATGCTTATCGAACTCCTCTCCTCCGTCGTCGTCGTCGTCCTCTCGTATCTCGTCAATCTTCACCGACTCGGTGGATTTCAGGGAACGAAACCCGACGCGCTCCGAGTTGTTGTTGTTGCACGAAAAGTCATCGATCTTCAATGAAAACTCATCGATCCTCAGAGGTTCGGGCAAACTCAAAATCGTGCCCGGATTCTCGGACGCCAGCCAATCTACGCTCGACAAATTCTTCGAGGCAATGCTGTTCCTCGTCCCCGATTCGTCGTTCGTCCTTTGCATCCGGGATCCGGGGATCGTCAGGCTTTTGCAATTCGCCTCGTTCAGCTTCGCGGCTGCTCCCTTACTCCTCTCTGATTCTTTGGCTCGCTTCAGGACCTCTTTTAGGCTCCAGCCGAAGTCCAACGGCGGCCACTCGAAGCCAGCCTCAAGATCTTCCTGTCCGAGATTTATCGCCCGTGCCACTTGGCAGCGGATCTGATCAGCCAGCAACAATGCGTTGATCCTGTACAAGATGCAAGGGAGGCAGACAGCTTGCCGCCACAGGGACGCTGGGAAAGGGTGTATCGAGCACAGCTCGGCCACGAGTATCTGCTTCTGCTCGAGATTCTCCCGCTTCGCACGCTTGGTCTCCTCGCTACTCGTCGGCAGTGCGACGCCCTTCCTGTTCACGTACCTAGGCGTCAGGAAGTTCAATCTAGCCGACGTGTGATCGACGTCCAGCAGGGGCTGATCCAGGTTCTGTATCTGTATACCATACTTCTTCGAGTAATACTCCTCGAACGTGGCGTAGTCCTCGCCGGGAAACGTCGACTTCGGATTCAGATTCGTGCAGATCTCGGCGACGTAGAAATACTGAGGCTGGTCCTGGCTCCTGTACCAAGGCATGATCACCGCGTCGTGGTATTTGCCCGGATCGAATTGAAAATTCCTCCTGACTGACTCCGGGACCTTGGTCGGCACCGTGTTTCGATTCTCATAAATGCACTCGAGAAAATCCCAATCTACCGTCACGTCGTCATCGTCACCACCGCCGCCGCCGTCTTCTCCGGTATCCAGTTTCACCGGGACTATCATGTAAGAGTTCTCTGAGGTATTCGGGTCGTCGAACAGCATCAGGTACTGCTGTAATCTGAGCACGTTGGTGAACGTGTAATTGAGGAAGACGGCAATCTTTTCGATCCGTGTCTCGTCGATCAGCACAGGACGTTTGCTCAGCTTCAACTTAACGCGGACCTCGCCGGATCGCGTGTAGATGGGAAACGGACAGAGCTTCGGTATCTCTTTGAGGGTGATTATTCCGAAGCCGATGGCCGACTCTTCGGGAGGATAGATCCGCCTGCCTCTGGTGTTCTGCTCCTCAGGCAACGGACAGCTGAGGACCATGTTTATATGATAGAGGTATGTGGGAACGCCGACGCGGGGCCTGCAGTCAGTCAACGCCTCGGCGGTTTTCTTGTAATAATACTGTCTACGTTTCGTCGTGCCCGGCCTGGCCTCGGCGAGGTCCACTCTGCTCTCGTCCGGAAGCGCCGGCACTTCCACATCTTCCGGCTTCGCCTTGAAATTCTCCTTGCCGATCGGCAGGAGGTTGTCGTCGATCTCGTTCCTCTTGTGAAGATCGACACAGAGTTGTAACGCTGCCATCCGCCTGGCCATCGCCCGATTCGGCATCGGGTACGACGTAACGATATATTTCAACGGTGAATTGATCGGAAGCCGTAGGGAACAGGTGTAGAGGGTACTATCCCCGATTGTTTGATTGTCGATCGACCACTCCGGCGTTAGCCGAGTAAATGTGTCACTGGGCAGCTTCGCGCAGTACCGGTTCACGAGCGATATGGCCGAATTGAACGTCACCTTGGCCGCGTCTTCGGCTTCCAGTGGCTTGTAGCAGGGTATCAGATCCGCGTAACTGTCTGCCTCGTTCTCCTCCTCCTCCGTCGGCTCGTTGTTCGAGCACTTGGCCAACAACGTTTTTTCTGTGTACCGGTACTGCGCCAACTGGCGAACGATCTCCTCGGAGCTCTCCTTGGGCACCAGCAGCACGTGCACCGCGTCCACGGCCCTCGCCCTGCTCTTGCACTGGACGTAAGACTGATACGTCTTCGGGAAGTCGTATCTCATAACGAAATTGCACTTAGGAATGTCGATACCTTCCTCGAGCACCGCGGTGGATATCAACAGGTTGCACTCGTGGATCCTGAACCGCTTCAACACCTCCTCCTGCTTTCTGTGCTCCAGCTCGACGTCTTTCGAATAAATCGGATCGCCCTCGGTCCTCTCGATCGTGTACAGAGGCGAGAGGAAACTGAGCTTCTCGTCCTGATTCGAAACCTCGTTCAACAGGTAGAACAATACTTTGGCTACAAACGGTTTGTCCACGAAGATTACCCCGCAGAGCAAGTCCGGATCGGTCAGTCTCTGCCTCTGGCTCCTCTTCTCTCTCCTGCTTTGAAACTCCTCGCTCCTCGTTTGCTTCTTCACCGTTTCACTCGCTACTTCATTTGTACTCTCGTTTCGTTGCGCTCCCTCGTCAACTCGTTTATCCTTGTTATCGTTCGCGGTTTTCCTTTGATCCTCCGACGACTTGACGACCTTCTGTTTCTGGTAACACTTGAGAATCTCTAATATCCTGTGCACTTTTGGGCTGGTGAACTTGTAAATCCTCTCCCTCTCGTTTAACTCTGAAAAGTAACTGTCACAGATCGCACGGATTTTCACTAAGACGGAAGATATCATGTTCAACAGTAGGTAATGTCTCTCGTAAGGAGTTTTAACTTTCAGTTTCTCTGTTAAATACAATAGGGACAAAGCAGCCCGATCGGCGCACCAAGGCCCGAGGGACTCGAGAATCTCCAGCAAGTCGCGAAGCATTTCGAAGGGTTTCTCCTTCGGATCCGGGATACGTTGGATGTCCTCGAGGAACTCCTCGTTCGTGTAGATCTCTGTTGGGTCGTGGCGATGGTCAGTCAGGAATTCTACGGCTCTAACGATCTCTAAATTGATCGACAACTGTAGATCCGACGCCGCTGGACTGCCAGAGTGTTCGATCACGTATTCCCTCGGTTTCGGGCTGTACCTACGCGTGGTCCAACTATTAAATACAGACAAAAAGAAGCGCTGGAACCTTTCTACAAACCTTAGTATGGACAGTATATCGCTAGCAGTCTCCACTTGGCACTCGAGGGTCGCCTCTACCTTGTCCAGCTCCGATTCCAATCTCCCAGGCTCGTGCGTCAAACTGAACAGTGGCACGGCTAAACCGATCACTCTCGCCTTTTCGGATCCCTCCACGCGAACGACAGACCGAATGATGTAATTCAGATCATCATCAATTATGAATTTATGACACTCGTCCACGATCACCAAGTTTATCTGTCTCGGGCACAGTTTCTCTTCCCTCAATAGCTGCGCACAGGCCTTTGACGTCGTTAATAATACCTTGAATCACAAATGAAAATCCTGTCATGAATCAAATTGATGTGCAAGTTTTTTAATTATGGTTACTTACATGGGATGTTTCAAGTCTTTCTGCGAACTCGTTTTCTGAACAAGAACCTTCGCAGAGCAGAGGCCTCAAGTCGGTCAACTGACGAATGTATGTCTCCTTGGTTATGCATTTTTCCTGGTTCTTTAATATATACACAGACCTTTTGCCTCCTTTGCTTAAAGCTCTACAGATAAAAACAGTTGGTTGATTAACCCTTGGATTATGAGTGTTGCTGGTTTCAACAGCAGCTTTAAATTGTGCAAGTTGAACCTTCGGTTGTTTGTGGCAAATTCCTGTATCACTTTGATGACTAGAAATGTCTGCTCAGAGTTTTTACCCAGACAGACGATGATGTCCCTATTCCTCGCGGCATAGAATAACTCGACCTGAGCAATGATTTAATTCAAAGGAACGTTCGTTGATAATGATTAACCTGTGGTCTTACCTGATACTCCCTGGGCGTGAACGATTTAGTGTAGATCTGATCGTTCAGCGGATGTGCCATTTAACTCCAACCGTGTACGAGATAATGAGTTAGATTTTCGTTCTGATTTCCAGTGTTCTCCTCTCGTTAATTGCGATTTTCTTAATTAAGATATCTTCCCGAACCGATCACCGCCAGTTTCTAAGGTTGGAGCAGGCCGCCGGGGTCCCGGTGAAAGACGCGTGCGCCGAATTCTGTATACAATTGAAGTTGCCGCGAATCACACTCATCGAACTATTGGATCTAACTTAAATAATTAATAAACGGCTCGAGTTTTAATCGGAGAACACGCTTCACATATTATAATTATATATACTGTAAATGCGACAATGCACTGCCCATGCTGGGATCACTATACTACACCAACTGCAAGCATTTTCCTCTGCGTTCGATTCGTCGATCACCACAGAATCGCGCGCTGGTTGGGTCCTCGATGTTCTTCATCCGTTGGTCGAACTTTTCCATAAGCGATTCGCAATTGGCCAACGAGCTCTCCCATTGTCATGTGACGATCTCTTCTCGTTATTTATGTTAAAACATTGCATTGTCTCTCGTCAGGTGTATTTTTCAGCAAAACAATAACAACCAACTCTATTTCGATCCGATCCAACCGAGGCGAACCGTGTTTTCGTTCTTTCAGTAGCTCGTAACGTTGATCTCGGTGAGGAACAATTAAATCCGAATAGGAGGATAGTCGCGACGAAAATATTTGCTGACGAAAGTGATGGCGATTCTTTCGAGTAACGTGAAGTTCTCGTAGTTCAATGCCTGTTATGTCCCTTCACGATTGTCCTTAATGAACTTTACGTTGCGCTTCTTTCAACGCGATTCAGACGTCTTTTAGCCTGCCGATCGGACGCGAGACATCGGTGACGAAAAGCTGGTGAGTGTTTAACCTCCAAGTCGTTCGTGTCTTCAAGATTTCGTCGACCCTGTGTGATCCTCTTGGGTTCCAGATGGGAGAGTCTAGCTACAAAGATCTGTTCCTGGGAACAAAAGCCAGTCCAATGGATGGGATAGTGAAACAAGAGCCCAGTCAAGACATGGGCCCTTCGTCAGCCTCTGTGCCAATTCCTGGAGGCCACAGAGGGGCTCGTGGTATTTATGATCAATTCTCACCATCTCCATTGGCCTCTATGTGGCCAAACAGGTGTCATGAGCACGTCGAGTCACCTTTTAAAGTAGACCCTGATCAGCTGGATGATTTCTTTAAAGCTGAGAAATGGGAAGATGACGATATACTCCAAGTAGATAAGGCAGACTTGATCCAAGGTCCAACGTTGGCTGAATTGAATGCCAACGATGACACTCTGTTGGGTGATTTGAATTTCGACGACCTGCTGCTGCCCGAGGAGAGACTGCAGCCCTTCAAGATGGAGACGAACGCGACTCAGTGCACTGGACCATTATTCAACGACAACAACGTGGGATTCGCTCCTAGCAGCTTCCCACAGTCTGGATACAGGAACATTTATCCGAATTACAATGTGAACGCACACGGGTTTGGCTTGAACGTGAACGCGAACGCGGACAACGTCGACACAGTCAGCCCGAACGCTTTTCCGAGCCCAGGGACGAGCCATGTAGCAGGCAGCAGCACTGCGAGTTCCTCCACGTCTCCACACATGGCTAACAAACCGAACGGTCAATCAGCGCTCCACGATCTGCTGCTGAGACGCTGCGAAAACTCCTCCTCGTTCGACTCGGCCACACCCTCGTCCCGGGACCAGCTAATGGATGGTGTGACCACCAGTCCGGGTAATGGTAAAGCAAAAGTCTCGAGGCTGTCGATGTCCGCGCCTACTAGGACGATGGGTCTCGAGCAGATTTGGGCGAGGAGAGAGCCCAGACCTCACCTGCTCAGTACCGGGAGCTTGGGAGTGGTCGAGGCCGGCTCGACCAGCAGCCTGAGCACCGGCGGTGCTTTGAGCCCGGACCCCATCTATCACATCGATCAACTGAGCCACGACGAGGGGTACGAAGACAGTGACGACGATAGTGATCACTACGACGACTACAGCAGCGACAATGGTAGGCGATCGTTGAAATGGTTTTCGAAGTGATTCGTTTCAAGTTCCTCGCTACTCGTTTTACGTTTCAGACACGGGTGGCAGCGACGGCGAGGAGCCGAACAGGAGCCTCGACTCCGGCAGGGAGAAACACAGCAAAAAGGAGAAGTACTTCTGGCAGTACAACGTTCAAGCGAAGGGTCCGAAGGGTCAGAGACTCGTGGCCAGAACTCGGCTGGAGGATCCGCACGTATTGAACGAAGCCACGGATCCCGTGTTCAGTCCCAGCTGTGCCCTGCGGGGAATAAAACACAGTGGAAAGGCTAGGAAAGGTGACGGGAACGATTTAACGCCGAACCCGAGGAAATTGTACAGTATAGGAAGGGAATTGGACAAACTCTCAAGGATCATCAACGATATGACGCCAGTATCCGAGCTCCCGTTCACTGCCAGGCCTAAGACGAGGAAGGAGAAAAACAAGCTCGCCTCCAGGGCGTGTAGACTGAAGAAGAAGGCCCAGCACGAGGCCAATAAGATCAAGCTACACGGTTTGGAACAAGAGCACAGTTTAGTAATGTTTTAAAAAAATTATTACCGAGTCGTTTCACGCAACTAAGAATGTGATCTCGTTTCAGAAAAATTAATACATGGAATAGCACAGGCCAAGCAGACCCTAGCAGCTAAACTGACGGAGCCCAACCCCGAGAATCAGGAGGAACTGACCAGGCAGATGGAGAGATGCTGCAAATCGGCCACCAGTTCGTATCTCATCGCTATTCGTGATCTGACAGGATCGTAAATCGAGTCTATCTTCGAATTTTTACAGAGATACGCATAGCCAGTCACTCGACGGAATTCGTGAACAGGGTCCTGGACAAGGTCAGGGCTGGGGTACCCGACGGTGGCATCGACGACTTTTAACAACTTTACGATTTGACCTTAGTCGAATAATTAAAGAATGAACGATTTCTGTTTGCCGTAGACTCGAATTCTCGAGTCCTGGGCTAGATTCGAGTCAACAAACTAAAAGAACAAGCGACTAGTATTCGAATTTGATATTTAGAATTTAGCTGTACCGTCGAATCATTATAGAAATGTATGTTTTGTTATGTTAATTTCATTTGAAGCTGTGATAGTATCTTTGGAAATTGTTCGCGCTCTGGTTCATTTCGTATCCTGCAATGACCGCATTTGCAACGTTCGTTTAAAGGAACAGCAACGATTATGTTACATTCTGTTGTAAATATATACACGGGTTTTCTTGAGTGTCATATATATGTATATATATGTGTGTGTTTGTGTATATATACATACATATATATATATAAATATTTATTGTATATAAGGTTTAGAAAACGTTATTATTAATATATATATATATATATAATATATGTACTATTTCTCTAGAATTAAGCTTTTTATATATATTAAACTTAACGTTGTGAATATTATAAATACATGTATAATCTTGCGTATAAAATATGAAGCAAGTAATGATGGCGCATACGCTCATTTCCTTTTTCTCTAGATTAACTGTGCGCGAGTTTCGAAGAATCGACATAAACTTCCTACCGAATTCGGATGAGATTTGTTGATATATAAAGTTAAAGACAGCCTATGTACAGTTTGTGCAGTTCGGTGATAACAAGGTAAGGCAGCAGGATATCGCATTGAGGAGGGCTACTTCAACTTCTTCTTCTTGAGCATCGCCTTCCTTTTCTTCTCTAACGCTTCCATCCTCATATCCTCCAGATCTTCCATTATACCGATCTTCGTCGAGACGTATTCCTCCTTCAACTGCTGAGCGAAGCTGCTCTCCATGGCTCTATCGTCGTCCTCGTCGTCGACGTATCTGTACTTGTTCTTGTCGTACCCGAAGATCTCGCTGATGCACTTACTGTAGTCCTCGTTGCCCTCCTCTACCTCGTCGTCTATGAAATCGTCCAGTTCCGAATCGTATTCGTCCTCCTCGCGGGCATTTAAGCGTCGTTTCTGCCCCACCATCAACTTCCTCCCTCTTTCTCCGTGATCGACTGATGGCCTCGGCTTCAAGGTAGGCGGCAACTGTCTCACCTTCCTGTCGCCTTGCAGACGATTCTTCGGAACACCGTTCTTCCCCTCGGTCCTCGGGACCGTCGACTTAATCATTTTCTCTTTTTTGATGCTTAAACTCTGCTCATCGATTTGAGCCTTGCTCAAGCAGAGCTTCTTCTTCTCTTGCTCCAGAGCCTGCCTCATCTCCTCCAGCTTCTTCCTTTCCATCTCCAGCTTCTTTTTCTCCTCGGCTATCGAATCTCTCTCCGTCGGACCATTTACTTTGAAACTATTATTGATTTTAGTTGAAACGGCTCTCGATGTATTTTGCACTGTTGCAGACGAAGTTGGCACGGTTGGTTTCTTCGGCTTAATATCTGCTGAACACTGCGGTGATTTGGTACTCGTTTTGATACTTGAACAACCGTTCGTCTTCTCTTTCTTTGGACCACTCTGCGATTTACTATTATCGTTATTATTGTTAATAGTGATTTTGTTATTATTAATAGTAGTAGTAGTAGTATTGGAAGTAGTAACAGCAGTAACAGTAGTAGTTTTGTTAACCAGACCGTTGGCCTCTGCCTTCCTTCGCTCCCTCCACTCCTTCTCCTTCGCGTACTCCTTCATCTGCTTCTTAGTTAACAATCTCTCAGGCTCCTCGACCTTCGGTTTTACCTCGATCACGATCGGCTCGTGCTGCTTCTTCTCGGCGATCTTCAACAAATCCGCGAAATTGATGGGAGGCGGCATCGACGGTTTCTTCTTCTTCTCCTTCAGCTCTTCCTTCGGTTTCTCCTTCACCGGTTCTTCTTTCGGCTCAGGGTTATCCTGGGTCTCGAACTCCTTGCCCTTCCTCTTCCGTCTGTGGCCCAACATATCTTCCATCTGCTGCTGCTTCAACGCTTGCTTCACCCTGTCCTATCGTACGATTCTTGTTAAAATATCAATCGTTGATAAAATCTCATCGATACAGAAGCATTTGATGCCATACCTTCGTCGACGCAATATCCTTCACGGTTCTGTTCTTAGATTCCGCAAAGATATCCTTCTGCAAGGGCATGCTGTTGTACTTGCTCATCAGCTGGTTGTAAAAGGCAGAGGCTTCCTGCGAAACGTAACCGTAATCATCCTCGTCTGGTTGGGAAGGACCTGCGAACAGTTTAACATGATATCTCATAGTTGCGTTCGATGTTTTAACAATTAAGGATGTGTTGGCTATACAGTCAATCCCAAAAGTTTATGTACCTTACGACGAGATCTACAATTTTTGTATAAAACTTCTTCGCTAGCATTAATATTTAACGAGTTATTGACGAAAAACGAAAAAATAGTTTTTTGCAAATTACTCGTTAACTATTGACGCTAGCGAAAAAAATTGATACAGAAATTGTAGATCTCGTCGTCCTCTACAAGAGAGGTCTGATGCAATTTTTCCGTAAGTTAAAGGGTTTGGAAATTATTGACAAAAAACGAAAATTTCGCAAAATCTGAAGGGGTATCCTTTGGAAAAATGTCGTAAAAATCGAAAACTTTTTGTTGTTGTTTATTATTAGCAACATTCTTCCGACGTCTGTTTTCTTTTTAAAAAATGCGTTTCTAAAGTGCATAAACTTTTGGGATTGACTGTATAGCCAATACATCCTTAAATTGTGATCATACCTGCCATCGTGACGGCTGTGTTCTCATTGTCCACTGCATCAGCCAAGACAGACTTGTTCGCAGCCTTGCACACTTTCAAATGCTTGTTGATTCTGCTCTGTGCCTTGTGATCTCTCAATGCCAGCAGATTCTATGATAAATAGACAATAGTATTGTTGTAGACATTCAATAAATTCAGATAAAAGAATCAACGTACCTCTCGCTTTTTCTTCTCTTCCAAAACCTTCTGTCGCTCCTCTTCCTCTTTCTTGGCCAGAAATCGTTTTATGTTCACCGACAATGTCTTATTTTGCTTCGCGGTCTTCTTTGGAGGTGCAAACTTCGTTTGATAGCAAGCGATGGGCTGAAACGATTGTTATAACATCCGATTGTGAAAAATACACGAATATACTTGAATTAACCTGTGTGTACTCGAGTATGCTCAAAATCATTCACAAGTTATTCTGTTAAGGAGTTTCAAATACGAACCTGCTTGGCGTTCTCATTTTTCTGGGCGACGTTCAACAGCGTGCCGAAATCCATTTTCATTGCGATTCGAGCAGCTGCCAATCAATCGATTAATTAAACATTGCTCGACACTGGCTCGACACGGTTTCAATTTCTATTTCTTTCTGGAAACTTTGACGTAAACCATTCGTTCTTTGTACACTGCGTGTAACTCCAATCTCCAATGAACGTGGCTAACGATCGACAGTGCTGCCAATATCGCCGCTAAGCTTGTTAAAAAAGTAAAGCAGCCTACTTCGCATCGAACGGGTTCATAATTTGCATGCGTTTATGATTTGCAACAATTTTTTATCGCCTTACTTTGCATAGAGATAATATAAATAGAGAAGGGGAGCCAGGCCAACACCTATCGTTCCTCTAGAAAGAGAGAACAAATTTGTGGTACTATCTATCCTTGTCTAATGACACATGCGCATTACAATCGAATGTCGTCTGCATCCACCCGTTTTGGAAAATAAATTTACAAAGCATTAGATTATAAAATATTTGTACTTCATTGCACAATAGCAAATATTAACATTTTAAACATTAAATTATATATTAATTCATCTATAAACATAAACATATATAAAAATATTTGTACGAAACAAAATATGCAAAATGTATCCTAACGATTATTCGTCCTTAAAAATAGTTAGTTTATTGTACAGTGCTCTTATTCGATACTTTATGTCGCTTAATTTGTCACTTACGTGTTTTAATCGTTTGTCTATATAATTCTGTACAATGAGATAAATAATTTGTTGTCCCTGCTGCTGCTACTGAGCAGTGCGCATGCGCCATTAGAGAAGAACAGATAGTGCCACAAATTCTTTCTCTTTCTACTCGCCGGATCTTTCTGTTTACAGAGATTCCTATGGCTCCCCTCCTCTATTTATATTATCTCTGTTACTTTGCAAAATATGAGATATAGAATAGAGAATGAAAAAATTACAGGACGTGGACGTGCACGCAACCGAGAACTACGTTCATGAATTCTTTCAGAACATTCTGTTTGATGGAAGCAGAGAAAATAGAATGCATGCCATGCTTTCGTCCAACATGGACTTTCATGATTCGTTCACAGGAGTTGGACGAGTTTGTCTTTATCGACGATTTATGCCCTTTAAGAGTCGATTAGCATAAATTGATTAATGGGGCTGAAAACATAGACTCCGATCTCCAATTCGAGCCACATTCGAAGTCGCAGCGCAGAATATGAGCAGAATCAGCAGAATTAGACTAACAGATATTTCTCATCGTTTATATAACATCAAACTCGATAATACGCGTTGGAATATGTATCTCCTATTTAAACTTGTTATATATCCGAGTCTTAACTGCTTGTCCTTCGTTTAACGGAAATTTCAGTTTGTTAAAATGTATTACGAGAAGTGTTCATCGACCACCGAACGCGAGGATCACGAAATGGTACAAAAGGCTGTTGTCGAACTCCACCAGAGATTATCCATCGTATATTAAAGATTAATTATGACCTACAGAGAAATACCATTGACTTAAGGAGCGACACGATGACGAAGCCCACCGAGGAGATGAGGGAAGCGATGAGGAACGCAGAGGTCGGCGACGACGTCTACGAGGAGGACCCGACAGTAAAACGTAAGTGATAATAAAAGTGCATAGATGCAATGTTGATCTTGTTCCTCCTTTTAGAATTGGAAATGAAAGCTGCAGAGATGGTCGGTATGGAGGACGCCTTGTTCGTCTCCTCTGGAACACTGGGAAACTTGATCGCAAGTACTGTCTTCGATCTCTTCGAGTTTCCAATGTAAAAACCATCAATTGTTTGACAGTAATGAACCACTGCAATACACAAGGGTGTGAGGTATACTGTGGCGAAGAGTCCTACTGTTTGCATTATCAGGCCAAAGCTGCTGAGCTGGTAGGCGCCGACCTGAGGCCTCTTAACAATAAAAGCGATGGGACCTTTTGCCTGATGGAATTGGAAGGAAAATTGCACAGAGCCAGAGATGACGAGCCTGTCAACAGGTTGGTAATGGTGGAGAATACTTTAAATGGGAAAGTATTGCCACTGTCCTGGCTCCGAGACCTGGTATCGCTCTGTGAACGATTCCAATTGAAGTTGCACATGGACGGGGCCAGGGTATGGAACGCTTCCGTCACTTCCGGGATTCCTGTACCCGAGATCGTGCAGGGATGCGATTCTGTCATGTTCTGTCTCAGCAAGGGTCTAGGTAGGTGGTAATTGACGTGATGCTTGTCAAAGTTTAAGCTCGAACCGTTTTTCAGGCGCTCCCGTAGGATCCCTTCTTTGCGGAACCAAAGAGTTCATTGTTAAAGCGAGGAGAACGAGGAAAATTCTCGGAGGAGGCATGAGGCAGGTCGGAGTTTTGGCTGCCGCCGGCTTGCTGGCATTGGATCACGTTCCAAACTTGATCCGTGATCATGAGAAAGCCTCGATTATTGCCTCGACTATCGCTGGGTTGCGTTCGAAAGTGTTCTTTATCGATTTAGCCAGCGTACAGACGAACATGATCTTCGTGGAGGTGCGTTCCGACGTTCCGCAAGCCAACGGCTTGTTCGTCAAGCGTTTGAGGAAGATGGACGAGCAGGGAGTCATCGTCAAGTGTCTGGCATTGGACGACAGCCTCGTCAGATTCGTTTTTCATCGCGACATCGACGAACGATCGGCGACGTTGGCTGCGAGGAAGATCGAAACCGTGATCAAGGAACTGGAACGAGAGCTTTCACGTGGAAACTGACAAACGTTATATGATACATTGTGTTCACGAATAAATCGAACTAAAATATAACAAATGCCAAACTAAACTTGTCTAATCAATTGTTCGTTCGTTTGACACTTTGTCAAAACCTTTTGTATTCATCCTTTACACCTTTTTATACATCTTTTTATTTTCTAATTCTCCCCCTTTTTTATATACACATATATGTACATATACTATCCAAAATGCAGATCTGTAAAGTCGAGTAAGCCGTTATTTAGTTTCGTTTTAATTTAATGGGATCTCTGAAAACAAATTCAAAAATTGCAGGCACGAGAGTAAGCAGGATCAGCAAACGAAACCGTCGATCATCGAGGCAAAAACGAAGCTCAAAGTAAAACAGAACTATCACTCTTACTAGTCGAACGATTTCGTTTAAACTTCGAACCTTTCGATTGCAGTTAGACCACGATGACACCTGCAACTGTTGCTGCTGTTGCACTCAACGCCTGTGCTACGTAAGTGTGCCACGATCGTTCGTTCACGTTCATTTACATTACATTCGAATTTGTTCGTAGAAATACGTCCAGCCCGAAGTGCCCAAATCGTTCGCGCCCATACGCGTAAGTTTGTTAGAGCTAACAAAAAAGTTTGGACTCGATTAATGTTCAAACACGGTGACGGTCATTGATGCCGCAGCATTATTGGAAATCGAACATACCGATGGAGGACAACACCACGTACAAGCTCTCCTACTGGGAGAATCCCTGCGAGATCGTCGGGCCGATCCTGCCGAGGGACTGGCTGGTTACTGGGGACGGTCCGCTGTCCGACGAGACGACATACAGAGTAACAGATCGTCGATCGTCAAATTGAACGGAGATTAATTCGATCGCTCTTCAGAATAGTTACTTCAATTACTGCGGAGCGAAGCCCGAGACGGCGATCGTGCCCTGCGACAAGCAGTGGCTGGGCAGGGGACCGATGCAAGACGTGACCACTCAGAAGCATGATTTCACTTGGAAGAACATACCGATGAGAGACCCTATCATCGCGCCGAACAATATCTACTGTCAACCCGAGAGACTGTCCGGTGAGAGACCGAATATCGTAGCTCCGGCAGCGGCTTACCTAAAAGAGAATCGCGCCGCTGTTCCTCAGATGATACAACGTACAGGCTGAGTTATTTCCCGACGAACTGCTACATGCCCGCGCAGTCCTATGCTCCCCTAAGACAGTACGCGAAGCCGGACGTGCCAATGGAAGACTACACCACGTATAGACTCAGCTACTATCCGAACGACGTTGTCAAGGTTCTTATTTCATGTTTCGGAACTAAAGATGAAGTTCCTCGTCTCGCTGTTTCTTCGTCAGGACGAACCAGCGTGGGATAAACAAGAGTATATACCTCCGACGGAGCCGATGGACGGTTGCACGACTTACAGGCTGAGCTACTGGCCCCACTGCGAGAGGAGGCAGGCTCCGATCATCGTTCAACCGACGGAAAACCTGCTGAACGCCGGCTGCTGCACGGAGAACAACACGACGTACCGTTTGAGTTACTTCGGTTGCGGAGGTGACAAACCGGATCCCATCGTGCCCCCAGCCAACATTCGCTTCTCCAACTGTCCTCTCTCCTATGACACCGTCCACAGAGTTGGTTTCGTCGTGTTTTTAATACGGTACACAGCAGATATAAGTGATGCGATAACGATTAATTACATTTGAATTTAGATGAGTTTTCTGGGTAACTGGTGCGTGAAACCAGAGACACCGATCACTCCCTGCGACAAGCAGTGGTTGGGCAGAGGCCCGATGCAGGACGTCACTACGCAGAAACACGATTTCACCTGGAAGAACGTCCCTGTGTCGCCAGATTTGCGCAGGGAGGACAGCCTTGCCACTGCCTGCGCGCCTTTCGAGAGTAACTATTCATCGTATCTCGAATCATTCCGTGCTTCGCACCACGTTCAATGTTACCCTGTTGCAGAATGCACCACTTACAAGCTCTCCTACATAAACAACGACAAGTGCTTGTTACCACTGCCGAGCTATGCACCGGATCGTACTTACCGTCCTTCGGATGTTCCTATGACCACGGAGACGATCATGCAGCTCAGTTATCAGCCAGTGGACGGAGTAACGCCCGTGGACAAGCCCTGGGCGGAGCAGCCCCGGTACCAAGTCCCAACTACACCCATGGACGACAATACCACCTACAATTGCAGGTTATTCAAATAATTTAACACGATCCTTTCCTTTACATGCACCGCTCCGATCACGGTCTTATACGCACGCCAAAAGAACGATCTGTCCGCGATGTCATTCTCGTAATTCTTAATTAATCATTGAGCTGTAACCGAGGGTTTTACGTTCGCAGCTACATGCTACCTGGTACACTGGTTCCAATATGTCCGACGTCGTGCCCGCAACCGTGTCCGTGTCCGTGTCCCCAAGCCGCCTGTCAACCGTGTTAAAAATTAAAGTGTACCGTTCAAATAAACATAATTGTGCCAGTTTCACTCGTTGCAAACCTTATTCTAAGCGATCCTAGAAAGAAGTGATGATCCGACGTCGATCATGTGAGTACAAGCACGTTTTCCAAACCGAGAGCTAGCCTTTCTCCTCGTAATGGCGTAACGCTTACGATTAGTTATGTAAAACGTGTAATCAATGATAATTTCATACGAGAACGATCATTAGATCGAATCCGAAGTCGACGTAATTCGACAAAGTCTGAAACAGTAGTAATTCTTTGCTTGATACCGTTTCAATTTTTGAAACTTTTTGATCTCGCTAGGTGGAGGTCATTGACCCCGAACGATTCCATGCCATCCCCTTTCTGTTTACATTCCCACTTCCTTTAGGTAAACGAAGTACTATTATCATCGATAGCGGAAAGACGGAAGATCCAAATTACAATGAATCTTCCTTGCGGGGGCAAGCGTTTTTGAAAGCGCGTGGGCACGGTTCGAACGCGATTAGCGAAACGTGTTTGCCTCCGTTAGAATCGCGAGCAAGGACAGAGCGAAGGTAACGGAAGCATAGCCACGGACAGGAATAACGCTGACGTAATTTCATTCAATTCCGTGGTTTGCGCGTAACGATTACCGTCCACCTAAGAAACAGACGCTGTTCAACGCTCATTAAATAATCATATACAATCGTACTTTAATATCAGTTAGCTAAGACTACGATTATTCATTATTACAGATGACGAGGGTTTCACAATTGTTTGTCGATCAGCGCCAGAGAAAAGATGTCTATATTAGACGTCTGGTTCGATTATTTCCTGATTATACTTCATATAACACTATCGTTTTGTATCCTGTTTGCGCGCGTATGCATGATCAAAACGGGAATTGCGAGGGCGTAGGGACAGACCTCTGCTCCCAAGTAAGGCCGGTGGTTCATGTGGGTAGCTTGTACGCACGTAGGCTGCCTCTTAGCCGTGAGATTCGTGACCCTCGATTCCACTGAGGATCAGTAGGATCTCGCGAACGCTCCTCGGAGGAGCACCCGTTCTCACCAGTTGTATGACGCGAACGGTTCATCGATTGATTCGAGTTAGAAACAGTTGTACAAATGTAACACGGTAGTTTTAGATCGATCAACGATGAGAGCCTCGTTACTCTTCCTATCCCTGGTAAGTTTTTTAATTTTTTCAAAATAACGTTGTAAGGGAAAATTTCTTCAGGCCGAAGACGTGGCTTTAGATCGGGAACAGAAGTTCATTTTCGCAGGGGCACCGCGGAGAGTCTCATTGTCAGATTGTATCTAACGTTTCCTGTGTTCCTCTCCCTGCATCACTGGGAAGCTTTCGCAACCGTTGTCTTTTGTTACTTAGCTAACGCACAGGACAGGAAACAAGGTCGTTTACATCGTTCTGTCTTTAGGAAAACAGAATTCGTTTCGCAATATTCTTCTCTGAATTCCATCAATGTTATTGTCATCATTAGATGTCCGTTGTCACCGGCTTCTTTGCATCATTGTTATCGGTTTATTGGTCGAGTTTCACGATCCCATTTTCTCCTCCACTTTCACTTTTACGAGTTTGAGAGTCCACCGTACACGTACGCGCGTGTACACATACGAATCCATACTTAAATGATATCATCGTGACATATACGGGGAGGCTGAAATCTTCTCTGAAAAACTTTTATATAATCAGAGATTTCATCATTTTTCATTCGATTGATAACGAGAATCGTAGAATAACGTACCATAGTATTTTCATTTGAAGGCTACTGATTTATGATTATTTTTATAATCGGTCTCCCGTGGACAGCGGGGTCGAAACCTTGGCTGCTTCGGAGGATAGCGTTGTTCGCAAAAAGAGACTCTTCTGAAAGGAGAGTACCCGGGTCGGAGCTCTCTGCCGCTCACAGTCTCACAGCCGCTTCCAACGTGCTCACTTCGCCCGCTCGACGATTAAGATCACTCTCTCTTTCATTCACTCTCCGCACCGTGAAAATTGTAAATACATCAGAGAAAGAATGATCGGCTGACGTCTTCGAGTTCTTCGATTAAAAATCTCCCATTTCTGGTAACATATCGATTTAACTTCACCGGTAGAACATGAATTATGGGATAACGATTATTAATCAACGACCATGCTGTTGAGGATAATTTGTTGGCTGACCTTGCTGAGGGTAAGAAATTCGTGAATCGTAATAGCCGATAATCGTAAAAAATCGACTTCTGTTTAAAGATTCATAAGTCGTATATTTATCGCGATGACTCGCAATCGGAACGATGTTCCAGTTTGAGTCACAGACGCTACTCATTAATTTTCAATTGACGTACGTACATAGCATGCCGATACGTTTTTTCTTTTATTACATAGACTCGGCCTTCGTTAATTCAAATTGCAACGCGTAACGCATCGTCTCTAATTATGACTCGGTTTCTCCGTGCTCGTCCTCGTATAATTTTCACACCGCTTCGTAGCACAGTGTCTATCGATAGACACGGTTCGAAACTTCGAAAAAGAACGCGTATAAAATTGTCCTCTATCTTTTTAATTTAAGTGAAATTACCGTGACTGGGACCCATTGTCTCCGGTTTGGTACAGTCCCGTGGCACAGCGGATTTTCACCTCCGTAGCCTCGCCTTTCCCTTCCCTTTGTCCTCGATCTTATGTATTTAGTTATACCATTAACTGGTCCCACCGTTGTTCTTCGGATCCTCTCACTGCCGCCCTTCGTTAAATCACGATCGACTTGCGGGAGGAACTTTAAACTTGTTTTAATTTATATCTCAGGGTACGGTGTTGTGTCTCTCCCCGAACTTGGCAGAGGCCGAGAGGAGCGGGTGGAATTTCAGCCCGGGCACCCAGTATCACATCCAAACCGACGAGGGACCCGAAAGATTCTTTAGGTACCAAACGTCGAATGGACAATACAGGAAGGAGAAACGATTGGCGGATGGTACCGTGATCGGGACCGAGGGATGGCTGGACCCTCTCGGCTACCTCCGATTGAAGGATTACATAGCCGACTCTAATGGATTTCGTATCTTAAAGTCGAAGATGGTTTACGTGGGCAAGGAGAGGCCCATCGATGACGCGGTGGTCGAGGCCAAGCGAGTCCCGGCGCAGACCGGGATCCTGGTGAACCCTGTCAGACCACCAAACCCCTTCAGGTACCATCTCTTCTTAGAAACCGCCAAATGGCAAATTCAAAGCCGTTATTTATTTTTTAGAGAATCGAACGAAAACGTTCCGGTGACCAACGACATCGGATCGTTCGCCTATCGACCGAGCCCGAGTACGCCGGTCGCCGTACCGAATACATACAATTCGAAACCGGAGTACGACGGAACGTACACCGTACAGAACGGTTTTCAATATTACCTGAAGCGACAGTATCACGAAGAGGAGCAACAGCCGAATAATGGAGCCGTGGGATCGTTCGGGTACATCGACCCGTTCGGTATTAGGCGAGTCATTTATTATAAGACGGATCCGCGAACCGGCGGATTCGTTCATCGAAAAAATAATAGGTACGTCGGGTTCGCCGCTACTCCCTACGATCCCACGTTGTCCAATTTGTATAGGCGAAGCGCGAGCAGTGCTATTAACGCGTGATTTGCACGATCGTTGACGGAAGCAGGGTGCCATAAGTTATGCTAGTATCGCTTCTCGCTAATTTATAACTGTTGTCACACGCTTATGTTAAGAATTTTTAACTGACGATAAGATCGAGACGTTGATTCGTTAATGAATATGTAAGTGGATCAGTCGTTGACGACTTGGGTCAGGGATCGGATAGCGGTGGGCGTCGAGCTCATTTGCACCAGTATCGCCATGTACGTCATGATCGTTCCGAAAAACTGGAAACCAGGAGATAATAGAGTTAATAGACGGAACTAATAAGTCGCGGATTTTTATGCGAAATAAAACATTATTATTTCGTCACTTGCTTTTCTTGTTTCTGTTCATTCTGTACTAAACGCGTAAAATCCCGAGTTTGCTAAGTAATTATAGTTGTTTTACTTGCCATTTTTGTGAGCCGATTGTTGAGGTAAACGAAGCCACCCGCGGAGAAGCAGAGGGGATGCAGAACCAGCTGCATGGAGAACTGCTGCATCTGACATTAGACAAATCGATTAGAAAATGTATTCTTATAGTTCTCGTTCTATCGTTGATTCTTCACCTCATCTCTGATATTCTCATCCGAGTAAGATCCTTCCAGCTCTCGGAGATACTGTCCAGTTACCGTTGCCTGCAAAACAAGGTTTCGGTTCGAGAATTGATTAAGGAGTCGGAAAATATAACGTAACGAACCTCGTTATGGAGTGCGGTGCAGAAATTGTTCACGGCCACGATTTTCCCCACATTCATCAAGAGCCAGAAACTCATAGCTGCGATGCCCTTGTTTCCCCAAATCTCGGAGGGACTGTTCAGTTTCATCAATTCAAAATAGACGTTGTAAAGGAGTCCGATTATCAACGTGAACTCCACCACCAGTTCGAGCAGCAGCTGGTAGCAATAACTGCCGTTTAGCACGTCGGAAATTCTGACGATCTCCAGATGGACGTGCCTTCAGCAGAATGTTTCTCGATCATCAACGAGGCGTAACAACAATCGAGATTGCAAATGTTACCTCGAGGTTTGAAGAAAATGTTGGACGACCCGTTTCCTATTAACGTAATTCATCGCCACCACAATCTTTCTGCTCGCGCGCGAGTCATGTTTCACGTACTTGGCTTCCACATCGTTCGCCGCGTTCGACAAACGGCTCACCTCGCACATCGCCACGTTTAATTTACGCAGCTTATCTTTTAACACTCTGCAAAAATCAATCGTTTTCCCGATCGAACCTGCGTAGGGCTTGGAAACAAATTAGACGACGCGCCTACCTCATAAAAGTGCAGAAACTGAGTATCACCATCGAGTTTACGGTAAAGGGGACGTGCACGAGGAAGCAGAGTCGTATCCCGTGCATGACGCCCAACTCGTCGGTCATCCAGTAGGTGTCCACCGCGTAGAGGCAGAACATCGTTAAAATCCATATCGGGATTATCCTTACCACGCTCCAGAAGAATTTTGTGTACTCCCGCTTAACGCTGAACGACTCCAGAGTGTCGTCCACCTGTTCGCACCTTCGTATAATCTGCCTCAAGTCCTGTGTACTTGAAGGACGACAATGGCATCGAAAAAATCTTGTGCAATATATCACAGTTTTCCTAACATCCACCTTACTTACCTTCGTGTGAACAAACCCGAAAACTACGGACACACAGCTGACCACGATGCTCACCCAAAGTATGAACGTGTAGCTGATCTCCTGGTACGCGACCCAACCGATATCGTTCATGTTCCTGCTTCTGTACGCTAGAATATAAAGACTGGTGCAAGTCGCGGCGTATAACAAGCTGAGACAGTAGGCAGGACGTCCCGAGAAGTGACAAACGTCCAGGCAAAACGCTCTGTTCAACCAGACAATCGGTGCCAGAGCAGAGCTCTGACTTTTCACTTGAAACTGCATCCCGAACATTTTACCTCGGATACCTTTCTGTAGCAGTGACCGAACGGCGAGTATGACAAGCGTTAGTTCGCACCATCGTTATTGCCTGCTCGCCATTTAATTAGAATTTGATTATTCACGAGTTCGATCGACTGGAAATTGGCTGCGGCCTTTTAATTGTCACGTTGCGTGACCGGATCATTTATTATTGCAATCTTTCCGACGAGAGGGAGAATCGTCGTTTCAATATAATGAATAGGATCGTTGATGTAATTAGATGGCCTCGCAGCAAGCGAAACAAAACTGTGAAAACGCAACATGTTATATGGAAAAGTATTAAAATGATTTATTCTCACTCGGATTACGAATAAAATAAAGGTCGATCACCCTGGTTA
This sequence comes from Ceratina calcarata, assembly GCF_001652005.2. NCBI lineage: Eukaryota > Metazoa > Arthropoda > Insecta > Hymenoptera > Apidae > Ceratina > Ceratina calcarata. The sequence goes on along the minus strand of NW_017136308.1, from coordinate 1,646,196 downwards.
TCAAACACTTAAATATACATGTAGTACGGAGTATTGAAAGTAATAATTAATTAGGTTTTATTGACGCGGACGTTGGTTCTACCGATTATGGTCAACAGCCCGTCGTCTTGTAGATCTCTAAGGGCATCCTGGAACATTTCTCGGGAAATTAACGACTCGGATGACTGTCTTAAATCGGCATAGAGCTTCTGCTGACTGATAACGTGCACCCCGTCCTTGCTTTCGATCAATTTTTTCAACGCATCAGCCAGCTCCTTCTTCTTTCTCCTAGCTGCCGCCGATATCCCGGTCGTTATTATGTTGATATCGATCTTTCCACTCAGCGGATCGATCGCTGCTTGCTTCAAAGCCTCCCTGTGCAGTCTGTAATCAATAACAATTTCATGATCGTTTTCCCTTCAATCCCCCGCCTCAGACACAATGAGAATATACCTCCAAGCTTCCTCCACGTCTTCCAACTCGACGACAGGGCTGAGTCTGAGCTTTGCGTGAGCCTCGGCCAATCTTATCAGGGCCTCGAGCTGCCTGGGATAAGCGGTGATCTGCCCACGCCCTCTGCCCACCCTTCTCATGTCCACGTACGCTTGGATCAATCTCTGCTGACTCTCCTCGTTCAAAGTCGGGTGCACGTGCTCCTTGGCAAACACTATGTAGTCCCGTACCAGACTCTTGCTCATCTGCTCGTCCTCGAACTCCTCCGGATTTTTATAATACAACGAGACCATATGCGAAGCTAGTTTCCCGTCGTAGGCCTCATCCTGAGGATCCAGAATCAAGAAGATCAGGTCGAAGCGAGACAGAAGTGTGTGAGGCAGCTTCACGTTCTCCACCACCTGAAAACAGTTTCTTACCGTTAATAATTGCTGCTCGGGAGAACTACGAATAAAATTGACGGAACCTACTGTGTTGTTCTTGTTCCACTGCGACTCGCTGGGATTCGCAGCAGCCAGTATACTCGTCCTGGCGTTCAACTGGCAGATGATGCCAGCCTTTGCGATGCTCAGAGTCTGCTGCTCCATCACCTCGTGGAGTACAGACCTCGCGTTCTCGCTCATCTTGTCGAACTCGTCGATGCAGCAGATTCCGTTATCTGCTAATGCCAAGGCACCGGACTGGAGGATCAACTGACCCGTCTCCGGGTCCTTGGTCACGTACGCGGTCAATCCGACCGCGCTGGACCCTGCAATTTATTTGTCAAACTTAATAAATACAACTGCATTGAAAGTAATCATTGCCTTACCCTTTCCACTGGTGTATTGCGACCTGGGGACCAAATTATAAACGTACTGCAGCAGCTGAGACTTGCTAGTGCCCGGATCGCCGCACAACAAAATGTTTAGATCGGGCCTGAAGTGTTTGCCCAACGGAGACACGGGTTTCTTGGTCCCACCGAATAATTGCAGTATTATTCCTTTCTTGACGTCGGTGTTGGCGTAAATGCTGGGTGCGATGTGTCTGGCTAGTCGATCGTAGATATCTGGCCTGGCGGCTTGCTCCTTGATCTGCTCTATCCTCTCCGCAGTGAAATTGTGCTCCTTACCATCCTCCTCGTTATGCAATCTGAAAACAGATCGTTCGATCGATTCGATGACGCTTCACTTACAATCCGGTCGAATCGAATGAGCCCTCACCTCTTCGAGCTATATTTCCTGAAGTGTACTACGTCTACGTAAGTCCTGTAAACGGCCTGCAGACTATGCTCGAAATTCGGCTTGTGCGTGGCAGCCCTATAGATCCCGGTAACGGAGACTCGGTCGCCAGGCATAACGGCGTCAACGAGATTGTTGTGAGCGAAGGCAATGATGGTGGAAGGCGTCTGGCCCTGCGCCATCTCGTCCGGAGCTTCCTGGAGCTTGACCATCTGCTTGTCCGAGAAATTACTCAGATTGTGAATCAGAGAGAACGAGTGTTTGTGCGAGCAGTGGGCGCAGAGTGTCGGCTCCCTAGTCTTCCCCTTCTCCACCTCCAGCATCACCGTAAATCCGCAAACGCTGCACTTGAAGCAGCCTTCCCTCAGCTGAGGCAACAGTCTCGAGACTCTGATCACCATCCCAGGGATTGTGATCAATTGGTCGACGTCGGAAGGATTGAGCTCTCGCATGTTCTTCACCTTCTCGACGTTGAACAGCCGAACCTGAATCTGATGCTCAAGGACCGCAGCCGGGAACTTATCGAAGAACAATTCATTCGCTGCCATGTCCATCGTTGGGATCACTTCCTGAGGGTAGGCTAGCAATTGCTGATACAGGTGCTCGTCGAACATCTTCACGTGCACGCAGTTCACATTCAGATAAGGTTCCTCTAAAGTGTGGATCTCCTCGAGCTTTTGTAGATACAATGGCTGAACCAGGTCCATGTGATCCGTTTGCTCGTCATTCTCTATGCTTGAATCGACGTACCATTGAAAGAATGATTTAAATTTGTTCTTGCACTGATTTATCACCACGTTTGTTCCCCATACCACCAGCTGAGGCCCCGCGCCTTCACCCTCTGACGTCTTATCATTGTGCTCTGATGGCTCACTGTTGCGCTCTGTCTCAGTGACTTCTGGTATTGCTGATTCTTGTATAGCAAATTGTCGCAGACGCCTGCCGTCTGTGTTGATGTCTGGCCTGTGCCTGACAGGAGTCCCTCGTATACCACTTCTAGGCGTTCTGATTGATCCCAGGGAACTAGGTGTGCCATAGTTGATCGGCGATGACAACTGTAGACCGATCTCAGAACTGACCTGGTTCGACTCAGATACGTGTTCAGGTCCGCTGTCTCTTTCGGAGGAAGCCAGGATCGTTGGCGGCCTGGCTCCCAATTCCTGCCGATTGGCACTCCACCTGAGAGGAGTCTCCACATTCTCTGCCGCATTCCTACCTGTCCCTGTTTTTACAAATGAAATGAATCGATGAACATGCTACGAGGTTAGAGTAACATGCGAAGATACTTACTGGGAGTCCCGATTAACGAGGGAGAACGCACTCCTTGAACCTGTCTCCTGGGAGTTCTCGGACTGCTCCTTCTGGGACTGTTTATCCTCGGCGACCTGCCCGGGCTCGACATCCTTTCTTCGATAATTTATTTTTCTTCAACGAAACCGGTACGCAAATTTGGCGGTTGTTCTTGCTGTTACCTACGTCATCTATCCCGCCATCGCCATCCCGCCAACGGAAGGGAACGGAAGCTCTCGAAGCGCTCCGATGCAGTTCGAATCAGCGGCGCGGCAAACGGCTGTCATCGTAGAAGTGTCACTAAAATTCGAGTAAAAAATATTTTATTATCAATTTATTGCGTAACGCGTAAGAAAAGTGTATTCTACCACTGTTTCAATGGGAGGTTCATCTTTTATCATCCATCCGAATGTGCAGTAGACCGCCGGCTCTATAAGTGCTTTATTTTTTAAGAAACTCGAACGGAAACACTTTTGCACCGAGACACTTTTCCTCGATGGCTTTTATGAACTCAGAGTACAAAAAACGATTTGTTCTCGTTGCCGCGAACACTCTCATTTCCGACAATGCTGCCAATTTATCCGGTACGGTCGGTCTATGGGTCGGTCGCTCGATGAAGGACGCGCTTTCCCTCATGACCGACGACGAGGCGCTCGGTGAGGAACCGGGATAAATGAAAACACAGTGGGGGTAATGACGTCTGGTCCGCGAGCTCCGCGAGCTCCATTCACCGATGTGACCGGTCGTCGTCGTCCCTTCCTTCGTCCATTCCGTAAGAAAGTTTGTCCTGCTTTCGATTACCGTTCCAGGATCTAACGGAATACGTCCCGGAAGTGGCCGTCCTTCTGTTCTCCGGTCAGACGCGAACCTGTTCCCCGTCCCTTGCCAGAGGACAAACTCCAACGATCAGGAATGCCTTCGTGAAACCGATCTCGTTACCGCGGAGCACCGAACCACCATGACCGTTACTGGGAAAGTAAGTAAATATTGTCGCTGGCGAGATTTCACGTGTGGGCCTCTAGAAAAGAACGGCTGTAGAGCGCGTACGATTGGTCTTAGAAGTACGTCGAGCGTACCGTCTCGGGAAACGAGAGCAACGCCGAGGACTCATCTTACGACAGCGATTACGAGGCAGAGGATGTTAGTACGTCGAGCGTCCCACTAGAATCCCAGGTAATTACGACTTAATGAACCGGTGTTTACCTCCTCGTCCGGACAGGTATGGAACAGTGATCAGTCTTTAATGCAGTGGTGAACGTTTGTTTGCGATACATAGGTGCCCGATTCGCGTCACTCCGACGTCTCGAGGACGTCCTCGGACACCCTGGCCGCGGAATTCGCGGAGTATGTCACCGTCGAGGGTAGCTCGGCCACAGTCCACAGTCCTGGTACGTTCCGCGTTTCTTAACTTTGTTATCGGCCTTGCGCGGACATGAAACTTTATCTAACGTGAACTCAACAGGATACGCGGCCAGAGTGGAGTTCGCATTAAAACTAGGCTACACGGAGCGGCTTGTGCAAACAGCGTTGGAAAAGTTAGGCCCGGACCCAGAGCAGAATGAGCTTCTAGCCGAACTCATCAAACTGGGAGCCGCCAGCTGTTCCCAGAGATACGAGGAGACTACGGAAGGGTACTGCGAGACCAATGGGAACGAAGTGAATCCCGGATCCGGCCGTTTGCGATCGGTCGTAATCGACGGTAGCAACGTCGCTATGAGTCACGGGAACAAGGAGGTATTCTCCTGCAGGGGAATAAAGATCTGCGTGGATTGGTTCAGAGCTAGGGGACACAAGGAGATTACCGTATTCGTTCCGAAGTGGAGGAAGGAAACATCGAGGATCGACAATCCCGTGGCGGATCAGGAGATACTCGGAGAGCTGGAAAGGGACAGGCTGCTGGTGTTCACTCCTTCCAGGTGGCTCGATCTTTAGATCTATTCTGTAATCGATAACACGAATTATCCTGTACGGTTTATAAGTCGGAAAGATCGCTGCGAGGTCTTTACCTTGAGTCGTCGTGATTGATTCAGATTAGTGGGGGGGAAGAGGATGGTCTGCTACGACGACAGGTACATTCTAAAGCTGGCGGTGGAGGTGGATGGGATCGTCGTGAGCAACGACAACTACAGAGATCTGGCGCAGGAGAATCCGGAGTTTAGAAAAGTCGTCGAGGAAAGGATACTGATGTACACGTTTGTCAACGACCGCTTTATGCCTCCAGACGATCCCCTCGGCAGGAGCGGGCCGACGCTTGACAATTTCCTCAGGATACTGCCTAGGAAATCGGACCCGGCTCCACCTTGTCCCTACGCCAAGGTACTCTCTCCGCTGCTCTTACATTGTATTCGGTCCTAACAGCGACGAGTTCTATTAATTATTCGACGTTGATCAGAAGTGCACTTATGGGAATAAGTGTAAGTTCCGGCATCCGGAAAGAGGCTCCCATCCGCAGAAATCCGTCACGGAGAAGCTGGTAGAACACGTGCAGAGACACCTCCAGGTAAACGACATTTCGACGCGAATTCTCAACGAAAATTCGATTCTTCGTCGTTTTATATATGATACAATTATCACGGAGGTGTTTCAGCATCAACCGCTGTGCAAAGCCAAGTCGGCGGTGAACAGCACCGTCAAACTACCATCGCCGACGGTCGCCAAGAGCAAGTCCGTTGAAAATGTGACGATTGACCAGAGCCAACCACTGCCTACCACCAGTTCAAGAGGTGAACCATCTACGATCAATTAAAAGCAAAATCAGGCCGCGATTTCGAGTCACAGCTTCTTTGACATCGTTATTTTCCAGTCGTTCATCGTTCCCCGTGTTGGAGAACGAGCAGACCGGAGACGGAGGCGCCCAACATGCACAAAAAGCTCCAACGGCAGTTGACCCTGAATCCAGTGTACGATCCGAGGCTTTTGCAATTAAGAGACCGTCAGCAATCGTCGCGGAACGGTGCTGCCAGTTCGACGCAGGGAAATGAGAGCACAGCTCGGCATCGACCGTTGACCAGACATTCCAGCCACGAGACACCGTTCGCATCGGCTCCGAGGTAAACCGGAAGTCGGAGAAATTGGGTACGGAAAGAATTTATCATGCATCAATTTTCCGTATTCTTCCAGTTGTCATCAACACCTGACTCGAATAGCGTCGGCCCCGGACTCCTACCAACCCGTCTTTCGAGCCACAGCCACCAGCCTGGAGCTAGCTTCGGGTTCTAATCAACGATCGGGAGGCTCAGAAACGAACCGGTTATTGTCTCCCGTCTGTTCGCAGATGTCGACGGAGGTACTGAGGGAGTTCCTCGACGCCAGATCGAAGATTCACTACCATCTGGCGAATATCTTCCCCGAGGAGCACGTCCGAAACGCGATGATGATGCTGCCTTTCGAAACGGACGCCATTGAGATCTGCCTGGCAATATTGAACACCTACCCGCAATCGTAGGTCCCTTAAATCATTAATTAATCATCGCTCCGGGAGTGTCTGTAAGGAATCAAAACGGCTATGGTCAATTAATCGAGCAGTTTTTAATATACAAATTAATACCGACTGTACTCTCTTAAATGATTTCCATTCGAACATGGAAACCTGTACGATCCTCTCGTGAACGTTCCCGCGGCTCGCTTCTCTTTCTATTTAATATTTATATTTATTGCGCACAAAGATTCTGTCTATTTTATATCAGTCGCATCCACGTGTTATTTTATGTACGATACAATAGCATAATATATTATTCGAACGACGATTTGTACGAAACCCGTTTGTCGATGTATTTCTCCCCTGTCTATCGACCTCGTTTGATCACCGGACGAATCTGACGCATCTCCGAGAGATAGCGGACAAAGGGACGATACTCGTAACAAGAACAACTCTTCCGAATTTCGCGAATATGTATTCTTTTTCATAACGTCGGATCTTGGTTGAACCGGTCTTCACAATTGTTCAATCAAAGTGAATTGGTTTCACTGTTTCACAAAGGAGTCACGACGTCGTGCATGGCGTATTTCCACGTCCAGGATCGTGCGATCTCATCGAACCTCTCCCTATCGTTCATGTACATCTCTCCTAACTCCGGTTCCATGCACACCTGCGAATCAATCAATTTATTAACAGTTCAGAAGTTTGTAAAAGGGAACATTCAGTTCGGACTGGTACCTGACAGTAGGGATCGGTGAGCAGGCTCTGAACGCTGATCAACACCTTAGAGATGGTCAAAGCGAGAGACCAGTTGTGATGAATCGAATCAATGCCGACGTCTCCGTGCCTCGAGACGTTCGGGTGGAGGATCTTCGTTAAGAATCTGACCACCGGTGGGTACAGAGGATAGCTGGAACGCGAACGGAATCGAATAAACCGCCAGATCGTTTTCGACAACTAACGAGGCGATTCGCGTACCAAGTGTAACCAAGTACCTGCAGGGGACCTGAAGGTACAAATAGAACAAGCCTCCTTCATAGGGACTCCCTACGGGCCCGGTGATGGTAGCCTGCCAGTGGCAACACATTTGATCCAAGGGGGTAGCCTCGATCCCCTCCGGAGGGTCTATCCTTAAACTCTTAAGTTCGCTGTGCAGTCTGTTCTTCCTCCATGAGTTCTCTTGGATCCTGGGTGGCCTCGATCTCAAACATGTCTGCGCCAGACAGGTCTTGCAAGGTGCGGACGAGGCCAGGTAGTCGTAAACCTAGCATCACCGCATCGATAATAAGTTCTCAATTATATTCATTGAAGGTTGGAATTAGTATTTCAAATAAAATCGTACCTTGTACCAGTTTTTCACGTAACCGATGGGTTTGTATAGTGGCCAACGGAGTTTTACGTTCCTCTGCCATTGGTGCGAGGTGACGTGGGTGGAGAGTAAGCCAAACCACCTCCTGCAGACATTTGCAGCTGACCAGAGGCTCACGTCATCCAGGTGAGAGAACACGACCAAAAGAACCTCGGGCGGCAGTCTCTCCATGAGGCCTGGCTCCGTTCCTGACTCCCACTCATCTCTTTTATAGTTCGCCAGCATCTCAAGCCGCTCCGAGAGATTGTAAGATCTGGAAGGCTCGCCCTGTGGTCTGTAACTCCACTGTAACTGGATAACACACATGGGCTGTTTGGAACTACAAGCCTCCAATTCGTGCTCCCTTCCTCCCAAACCATTCTCCGAATCCTCGTTCTTCTCCGCGAAACAATGTAATCTGGAGTTAACATTTTGCAGAGGATTCTGCTGCTGCTGTTGCTGCTGACTGGTTCTCCTCTCGTGATAGTACAGCTCCGTAGGTTCATCGTTCCCAGAGTCCTCGTCATCCGTTTTCTATGACCGGATAAATATTGTTAACTCAGGCTTATGAACATTCTTATGTGTGACCAACCTCGCTGAACACTTGCAAGGGACTGACGTCGTTCGGAAAGAGAAATGCATGGCAGGTAGGACAGACGGGCTCCTCGAAGCAGGGTCCGTAATATCCATTACAAAAGGTACACATCGCTGTCTAAAAGTAAAAGGTGGAGTCATTCGTTCAATCTCGATACGCATCGTTTACGACGACTAACGATGACATGATGTAACGTAGAATCGTATGCGGGGATTTAAACAGACTTACAGGAAAGTGGAACTCAGGGCAGGGGATGTATTCGACGAATTCATCGTCCTCGTTCAGATTCTCGTTGTAGACGCGATCCTGGTGGATTTTCTCCTTGTTGACGCGCGACTGGTCACCCAACACTTTGTCCCCAGCCATGTTCAAATAACTTACAATTACAAAAAAATAATAACAGTAAATACCGCTCCTTTATTTTATTATAAAGACTCTGACCGCGAAGACAAGTCGCCATTGTCGTACATAAATTACAAAATGGCTGCTTGGTGGATTTCGATTCCAGCGCCGCGCGTTGAGGAACAGTCAAACTCCAGTTACACGTGCGTGTGCATTCGCATTGTGAATTGTGATCGACATCGACATCGATGTCACTCCTTAAACTCTAACCCTCAAACATGCATCATACCGATTGCGTCTCCTAATTAACTGAATGAACGAATGATTCCTTTTGACATCCTGCAAAGGGAACGTTCCTTCCGTCTCGCAAATCAGCAGAATGAACCCTTTGACGTGAGTAAATGAATCAAAACGGAGGGCGGACAAAATTATGTTCTTCCTGTTGCTCATTGTTTAGAAACGTGAAGAATATAAAGAAATTGGGGGAACAGGAATTATCCAACGATTCAAAGAGTTCGTGGCATGATCAGTACAAAGACAGTGCTTGGATCTTCGTTGGCGGGCTGCCTTATGATTTAACTGAAGGGGATGTGATCGCTATATTCTCTCAGTAAGCGAGACGATACCTGGGGCGAATCTCCGTTTGAATAACGTCCATTTGCCTTCGATGGTTTTCCAGATATGGAGAGGTGGTCAACATAAATTTGATAAGAGATAAGGACACTGGCAAACAGAAGGGGTATGGATTTCTTTGTTACGAGGACCAGAGGAGCACCGTCTTGGCTGTCGACAATTTCAACGGTGTCAAAGTAACGTTCTCCATATTCGTACGAAATCAAATTCAGTTGAAGACAAGATTTCTATATACGTACTTGCTGCTTCCATTTCAGATTCTGGGAAGGACTGTGAGAGTCGATCATGTGGCCCGATATAAGGCTCCCAAGGACTCAAAAAAGGTGGATGAGGAGACGCGTAGATTGAGGAGTGAAGGCTGCGCGCCCGAACTGGACGATTGAACCGGCTTACCTGGCCGACGACGATGCGAATCAAATTATTAGATAATAATAAATAATGTCTCTGAACAAATGTCTCCAATTTCTTTTACCATTTTCCTATCGACGATATAAAAGTGTGAAAGGATTGCCGCGAACGTACGATGGATCGAGCCGTTTAATCGAATGACAATTGTAATACGTCTAGCGTGATCAGAGTTGGCGATCGTCCGATTATATATTTCGTCTTCGTTATGAAGATTGAGTGTAGCTGCTGCCGGACGGTGGGGCAAATCAGGAAGAACCGAATTCGCTCATCCACTTCTCGTACTTATCGAGGTCCTCCTGGGACACGCTCTTGTTGCACCGTTCGACGGCCTCGTCGAAATCGGCGGCGGACACGGGTAGATCCAGTTCCTCCTTGGGCAGCTGCCTTATCTGGTCTGGTTTCAAGCCCGCGATCTTCTTTCTCATCGACATCATCGACGCGTCCCTACAAACGTTGGTGATGTCTGCGCCCGAGTAGCCTTCCAGCTTCTTGGCTATGTCGGCGAGATTTACGGATGTATCCACCTTTACTTCGCGCAGATTGATCCTCAACAAAGCTTCCCTGCCTTCGTCTGACCGACATAAGACAAGATTTATTGGCGAATCGATCATGACCGAGGACGCTGCTACGCATTCTTTAAGGATTGCTCACGGTTCGGTAAAGGAATGTAGATTCGTTTCTCCAGTCTCCTGCGGAGAGCTTCGTCGATGTCCCAGGGGAAGTTCGTTGCTGCCAACACCATCACCACTTTCCTCGGATCCTCACTGCACAAGAAAGAGATCGTTGATAATGACCAGGACGACGAGGATGTATCACTTTATTTCATTTTATCGAAAGTCGCCGGTGAAATGATACCTGTTTGAGCTGATTCCATCCATCTGGACGAGTAGCTCGGACTTGACCCGCCTGGAGGCCTCGTGCTCGGACTCCGAACCTCTCCGAGAGCATAGGGAGTCGATCTCATCGATGAATATCGTGCTGGGCGCGTAGAACCTCGCCTGAATCGACGATCGAATCGCTGCGATTTATTACGGAGTGTACAGAGATATTTGGTTCGGTGTTACCATTTCGAACAGAAGTCTGACGAGCTTCTCGGACTCTCCCCTGTACTTGGAGGTCAACGTGGAAGAAGAGACGTTGAAGAAGGTGGTACCGCATTCCGTGGCCACGGCCTTAGCGAGCATCGTTTTCCCGGTACCTGGCGGGCCCACCATCAACACCCCTTTCCAAGGGCGACGTATGCCTTGTACAACATACGATCGAACATCATCCTAAAGCTCGAGAATGATGTATGCGCATCGAAGAGGATATTCATACCTTTAAAGAAATCCGGCATCCACATAGGTAGGACCACGGCTTCTTCCAGCAATCGTTTCGCCTCGTGGAGGTCCGCTATGTCGTCCCAATGAATGTTCGGGTTCTTCTGCACGATGTCTCTCTCCAGGAGCTCGACCAAGTCCCGGTCGTTGCTCGATGGCTCGAACTTACGCTCCTCTGCATCCGCGTCCGTCACCGCCGTCTTCTCTACCTCTGACTTATCCTGAAAGCATCGTCGCCCGTTCGCATCAAACGTACCTGCGTGTATCTCGCGCGACAGACCTTGTTCCCGTCGTCCTTCCTGGATCCTTTTCTTTCGTCTTTCTTTCCGATTGTTTTGTTCGCTTCAGTCCTCCGCGCGCTCGTCACGGATTTCTTTATACTGCTCCTGTTCTGCTGTTTTGATTGCTGCAGACTCCTTGCCGGTCTCACGTTCCTTACAAATTTGGTTCGTAAGATACTGTCGATTGACGTCGATGTCATGTACTCACTTTTGTTCATTGGGAGTTAATGGAGGCCAGACATCTGGATCTCTGGGGGTGAAGGACGATCCTTGGTTCCAGGAGGCGTCTGTACCATTGTAAGACCATGGCGCTGGATCCCTTGTAGGTTCCTCAAAGGACAAACACGTTGTACCTGAAACCAATAGATACTGACAACTTTGAACTTGATGACTAAGCATGAGAAATGCGTTCCATGCTACCTGGTAGTCTCTCCCCATGAGCGTCAACCTTAAATAGCTGCAAAGTATTTGCTGTGGCTTTCACTTTCTCGAACTCCTGCACGATCTGATGTTGTGCCGTCTGCCACTTGGCCTTCCTTGTGTTGTCAGCTATACCAGTCAGCAGACGGTGGATCTGTTGCACGACTCCTTGATAGTAGACACCAGAGGTATCGTAGTTACCGGTCAATGCCATCTCCCTGGCCAGTTTCGTGTTCTCGCATATTTCGCTAACGGATACTGCCATCCTTCTGAGAGTGATCTTTCTGGTAGTTGGCTTCAACGCTTTCTCGGTGGAAAATTACGCTGCAAGAGAGACCGCGATTCAAACTTCAAGAATACTATTAAATGGCGACGATGTACCGCGACTATTAACCTCCGAAAAAACAAACGATTCACCATGAAACGAACGCGATTCCCGTTGTTTACGTCAATTCAATTGATTGTTTTCTCGACAAAAGTAAAAATAGCGCGCACTTTCGATTGATTCGATTATTAATTAATAATTTTTGATCCCGTCGTCGACGGTCGCCATGACGTTTTGTAATGGCGACTCATCGAAAATTTGCCCAATATATTGTCACCATTATTGCTGTTGTTGTTCTTCTTATTATTATTGTAATTATGACGCCCGAACGTAAACTATATTAAAAATGACACGTTTGTTTAAAGACGATTTACACAACAATTTGTTTCCGATTAACAATAAACAGAAGAAATGCGAAGTTGAGCGAGGTTCGTTCGACCAATCAAATACGCGCATTTCACTGAACATCGATTAATCGAGACTTCAACAATCGACTTCGGAGGTATCGATTTTCAAAATTCGATTGATCGAATCACGATTTAAATTTGGCTTTCTCCCTCCCCTGTCCGTTTAATTCAAGGTTGATCGAATAAACGTAATTGCAGTAAATGTAAATCGTTTATTGGAACATTCGAGGCTAGGCACACAGAGAGTTTCACCACAGATCCTGGGCTCGCATTTTCATCGAATAAATAAAAGGTTCACTGTGGCAAACAACACTAGATTGCAAAAACGGGACACCACCGTCACGAACTTTTGTTCCTTCACAGAAGATTCAACTAAACTAAAGAATAAAAATATATGCAAAACAAACAGACACTTTTCCAAGGTGCTCTAAACCTATCGAACTGGTCGTCGACCCCTTATTACGCGTTACACTTATGTACCGAGAGAAACCTCTGCGATCGATAACTAGGAGCAACAAACGGATAGATCAGGAACAAACTAACAACAGGCACTGCGTTCCCTGCGTTTTTCAATTATTGTTTTACCACTGCACGAGTAAGCTGCGGCCTCGACCAAGATCTGCCGTATCTCTGAGGATATTTTTTTTTTTTGAAAAGAGCGTCAAGAAAGCACGAGGAAAACACTGTATTGCGTATGCGATTACATTTTACTTCTCGTCACACTGTACACGATTGTAATTATTACTCTCTCTCCCCGCGTTTGTTTTTCACCTCACTGTCCCAATTCTCGTTCCTATCACTGGAGCACACGGCGAGTCACTCTCGGAAAAGTCGTTAATTCACTTCTTTTGTCCGCACGAAACTACTATCTTCTTCACTTATTACAAACTATTCAACTATTTACGTAGATATATATATATATGTATATAAGTATCGTACGTATCGCACATATGTAATCATAATGACATCGTTATACATAGTTTGGACGATCTACGTAACGACGACGACGATGACGACGACGAGGGCCGGCTAATGATTATACAAACGTGTTTCAATAAAAAATGATCAAATATAAAGAGAGAAATAAATGAAGAAAGGAAGAAAGCAAGCAAGCGAGAAGATGAGTGCGATTATATGATACAAGTACTTTAGCATAATCATTATATATATCTATATATATATTTATATAATTGATCTTAATTAAGTTTAATCTTAGCTCGAATCGTTGCCTGTGGAAATTTTCGGCTGAGTTCCGTACCCAAATACAGACGACCGGTAGAGCGTTCCATACGAACGATGAATATTCTTTTTTTTAAACAAAAGGATTACGATTGATGTACAGAAATAATTGATAACGTTGCATCGAACGCTCCGGCCGATACTTGGGACGCTTATCTTATCTTATATAGTATGTATAAGTATATAACTGATCTTTAATCGAACTGCGGATATTTTATACGATGCCATGTTTCTCGTTCGTAAGAATGTCGTCGAGCTTGCTCTCTGTCTACATACCTGTGCCCGGTCATCGCGTGCTAACCGTGAGCGACCGTCCTACGACATATCCGCAGTTGCGAAAGATAAAGATTTAAGCGCTGCCGCCTTTGACGACGACAATTACCAAGTGATCCTCCTTTAATCCCTCGTCGCTGAGGCTCGGGCAAGTGCGCTTTAACAATTCCGTGGAGAACGGGCACGGCGGGAAAGCGTATAGCACCCCGGTGCCCTCAGTGTCCTTGTTCACCAACGAGATCACACCGGCCGCCTCCTTCTGTTTCAGGTACGAAACCAGGTTCCTTAACGGTCTCGTCTGGACGTTCGCATCGTCGGTGCTGATCACGTTGCTCGAACCGGCTAGCCCTAGGAAAATCGCGTGCGAGCTGGACGTCTGTATACGTTTCGAGACGTCGTCCAGCTTTGGCTGGTCGAGTCTCAGCCTCTGCGTGATCCTTAGCATGTGCTTGCCATCCTCGTCCTTCATCAGAGAGTCGATTATCTCCGCGTCGCCGTCAGTTAGGTGAAACTTCGCTGGAAACAGAGAATTCTTTAGTATCAACGCGCCTTGCCACACGGCCTGAGCTTTCCTGGCGACTTCGGGCAACGTGCGGGAGCTCGACAACATCCCCGTGCGGGCATTTTCCGAGTCCGAATCCGAGTCGAGCTGCTGTTGCTGTTGTTGTTGTTGCTGCTGCTGCTGCCTTCTCCGAGGGGACCTGGACACATCACATCGCTGTTAAATCGCATCGCCTGAAATGCTCGCGAACCTCGCCAAACGACGGGATTTAAAAGCTATCGACGGTCGTTGCTGCTTTCTGTTCTGCTTACCTGGATCGGGAACGATCAACCCCGGGCTCCCTGCTCAACGACCGCCTCAGATTTCTCCCGGTCTCATACTCCAATTCCGGCGGTGGTCTTCTCGAAGAGCTCCAGTCGGCCTCCTGATCTCTCAAGTAACTGTCGGGATAGCTTCCTCTGTAGCCGCCGCGAGCACCACCGCCGCGTCTCTCGTGCCAGGGAGCCGAGCCTCTACCTCTAAAACCTCTCGGACCGTATCCGAACTCGCTGTCGGGGTACGGATCGTAAGCCGGCTCGTAGTCGACCGGCCTGCTGGGACGGAACTCTCCAGTGTCCTCGGGGTAAGGGCCTCTTGGTTTGAACCCGAACCCGGGCGTCACGTCTGCGAAGTCAACCCGTAGACGCCTATCCGGGCCGCCTAGTGGGAATCCACGCATCTCTTTCACCGCGGCCTGCGCCGCGTCGATCGAATCGTACAGGATGTAAGCGTTGCTGTCTCCCTTTATGTAGTCGATTTTCTTGATCGCACCGAACCTGTCGAACTCCCTCTCCAGCTGTGGCACCGACGTCCACGGACCCAGACCACCCACCCAAATTCGCGTCGTCGGCGTCGCCTTCCCATAGCCGATTTTACATTGAAACTTGCCGATGTACTGCCCGGATAGCTCGACCTTCGAAGAGTTAAAAGAATTGCGTCATGAACCGTGTCAAGAAACGGCGGGGACGAGAACAAGGAAGACGAGACTGACCTTACACCTGTGCGCCATGTCCAAGGTCTGGAACCTGACGAACGCATAAGCGTTGCCCGTACCTGGTGGCGGTCTCTTTATGTCGATATCGTCGACGATTCCGTACTTGCTGAATATTCTCCTCAACTCTTCCTCGGTGATGTTTATCTCCAAATTGCCAGCAAACAAAGTCCTAGTGGCCAGAGGATCGTCTTCAGGCGACACGTGGTGCAGGTAATTCGGGAATTTGTCCTTCTTGTTCTCGACCCGTTCGAATCCATGAACCGGATGTCGGATCATCATGTGTCTGGTTGGCGGCCCATAGTGATGTGGAGGGCCGGGGTGCACATGGGGCGGTCCGTGGTGAATCGGCGGTCTCACAAACTCATGGTGAGGAGGTGGGATTGCTTCCCGACGCATCTCTCGATGAGGGGGTGGTAAACCCACCGGAGGACCGTAAACGCGCTCGTAACGTTCCAGGGGACGGTGCCTGTCGCCAGTAGGGCCAGGACTCCTCGTGTAGTAACGCTCATAAACTGGCGGAGTTATGCTCCGGGGTCTCCTGCAATTATTTTCAATTCTTTTCTACCGCAAGCAAAAAGAGGGAGTGACATATATACAAACAATTCGGTTCATACCTGTAATCAGGTCTTTCGTAAACAGGCTCGACGAGAGCCACTTTGTCGTACATGATAATCCTAGGTTTCGCGTGTTTCGCATCTCTAGCATCCTCGGAGCTCCTAAAGCAGACATAAGCGACCCTCTCGTCGAGCTCATGGGAGATTTTAATGGAGAAGTCACCAAATTTCTTGTATTCTCGGTAGAGGGTATCTTTGATCACTTCATCACTGGCCTTTGGGTGGATAGAGCTGATACAGAGGACCTTGTAGCTGTAAGGACGCTCCGGGGGCAGCTCTCTGGGCGCTCGGAGGTAATCATCGCGATGAGAGCCAGACTCGACGTAGCGGGTATGTGACGAGGCTCGAGTTGGTGGGCTAGGACTGCGGGCGCCCCGGCTGCGTCGACGTATACGCTCGGGAGTGATTCTCTCGTCACTAGAGTCGTCGTATCTTAGAAAACAAAATGTGCATTAAGGATGACAACACTGTGAAACCATGATGGAATGGAACGGAACATTCCGTTGTGTAGTAAATTAATAATAATAAATTATTCTCGGATGCTACCTCCCCATCGAGGATCTGCTGCGTTTCACCCTAGGAGGCGGTGTGTCGCGGCTCGAGCTCCTCTTCATGTTGTTGCGTATCTTCACGGTGATCTTGTGTCTATCGTCCCTCGGAATCCCGATCATCAACGCTGATTTTCAATCCCTCGTAATCGAGCAAATGAATGTTTTGCGGATAGAAATAAACCGGCAACAGAAAGGAAGGGACAAGGGCTCAGTTTCAGCGCGGGTTCATACGCTTCTCACACAGCACACAGCACAAAATGGCGGCCGCGAAACACTTCCGGACCCGCACTCGTCGATTATATTGAGATACACGTTTCAAATTCCGTTGTCGCGCATTTCCCGTTGCTTATGGATTCCCGGATACGTCCAAAGACTCCGCCCGCATTCTACGATACCTTCCGAATCAGTTTTTCACGTTTATTTTTTATGGAACACAGCAGCAAACACAAACGACGACACCCCTTCGTTTGGCTTCTCGATACTGTCGCGCGAACACGCAGGCGCGGCCAACATGATGGATAGCCAGCCTCAAGTCAGATACGCAACGGTCACGTTGATCGCGCCCGCGCAATCGTCTGTCGGGTGTTGCGTACCCAGTTCAAGGTTGGTCTGTGCTTCTTGTCACAAGTCGTGAAGGATGTTAATTCGTCAACGATCTCTATTTTTAATCGATATTAATGATTAACGGGCGGAATTTAATAGGAAGTAAATCACTCCGCGTTCGACATATTCTGCTGGATCAGATATTTCGATGCCACGCGCTTTTCAGTGTCGCTTCTGTTTGACAGTGACAGCGGTGTGATGTCACAGTGCGGAACTGTAATTAGTTTTTTAAGAAGATTTGCGAACGATTCGCTTCATTGCGTCGACGACGATTAATCGTCACGTTTAATGAGAACAAATTTGATAGTGAATTCAGATTGTTAAACCGTGAAGAAAATGATGCAAGTGCCAAGGGCCGACCAAACCTCTGAGAGGAGGTTCGAGATTCAATGCAAGCTCGAGGCGGAGATAGCTTCGTTAGAGACGTTGAAGGAAGCTGAGGAGCGCAGCAGGAGGCTCACCGGGAACGTAGTCGGGATTCTTTCGTCATTGGAGCAACGCCTGGCCACTCTACGTCGAACGATACTGCCGGTGTATAATGAAACGGGGAACCTGCAGGCTCGGCAGCAAAGTAAGAATGCCAGCGTACATAACTGGCCTAAGATAAAGCTTCCATGCGGTATGTTTCATTTGCACAGACATCGAGATGACTCTAAACGCGTTGGACCACGCGATCGGTTATTATGGAGTCTGCCAGGAGGTCGAAGCGACCGTCAGGGCTGGGCCCGGAGGTGCGGGAGGCCTGGACAACTTTCTAGAAGCCATGAATCGACTTCACAACGCTCAACGCTATTTCCAGAAGAATAATCCAAGCTCGGTGGAGTTGGAGAATGTCGCTAGCCTGTTCTCAGTAGGTCTTGATGCTCTTTACGTGGAATTTCACGACGTGCTCACCAGACAGAGCAAACCGATACTTCCAATCGTTCTGCTGGATCTGATCGGCTCCGACGAGGATACCAGTGGCGAGGACGCACCCCAGTCTCTTTGCCAGTTACCCGAGAGCATGCTTGGAAGCTTGTCGAGGATCGCCGCTTGGTTGGATGAAAGGGGGCACAGGAATCACGCCAAGATCTATTCCTCGGTCAGGTCCGGCATCGTCCTGAGGTCTCTGCAGCTGCTCAAGGAACACCAGAGGAGCGCCAGCGGCGGAAGCACACACGCCGGGAGCCCCTTGCCCGTAAGTATACAAATAACTGGTACCTAAATATTTATTGTACGAAACTATGCGTTTATCGACAGAAGACGAAGCTCGGACACAGACATTCTCTGGGTTTGGCAACGGGCCTAGAGATGTCCGGCAAGAAGGCCTCAAAAAGACTGCAGCATGCGTTGGAAAAGAAGGCCAGTCGGATGCTGTTGAAAGCTTCTCAAACCACGGGGCTCGGTCTCTCGTTGACCGGATCCAGAAAACCGACGCCCCATCAACTCTCCAGCTATTCCGTGGAAGATACGGCACCTGACGAGCAGGAGATGGAGAATTATCTGTTGCTGACGGTCGGCCTGCACAAGCTAATGCAGACTGAGAGGTCCTTGGTGGCTAAGATCCTACCGAACGGTCTCCAGGCTCAAGTTCTCGAGGCAACAGTCAGGGAAGCAATGGATCTGGTGGCCCACGACGGCGAGAGCATCGCTACAAGAGCCAAGAGGTGCATCGTACGGAGAGATTACTCGGCAGTGCTTGTCATCTTCCCAATATTGAAGCATCTCGGGGAATTGAAGCCGGATCTGGAGAGGACCGTCGAAGGATGCGACTACGCGCTCAGATCGAAGTTCACCTCGGTGCTCAACACTCTGAATATCACCGTAAGATCGTTAATAGAAATTATGAGGAGAGAGGCGAAATGCTTACGGAGCCCGTTTGAAGGGAGCCAAGGCGCTGGAGGATTTTGCCGAGAGCGTGCGCAACGAGTCAAATTCGATATTACCGAAGGATGGAACCGTGGCGGAGAGCACCAGCAACGTTCTAGTATTCTTGGAGCAGTTGGCCGAGTACGCGGACACCGCGGGCTCCGTGTTGAAGCGTAGCAGCGCCGATATGGAGGGTACAGCGGCGGCGGCGCCTGTGAAACAAACGGAGAACGCTTGCAAGATTGTCGTCGGCACTTACATCAGTCAATATCATTTTTAATCGGCGAAGCAGGACGTTCCGAGTCGACCATCATAGAAAACAGTTGGTTCATTTCTTTTCAGAGAAGGTACTGGCGCAGTTAAACTTATTGCTGGTCAGCAAGAGCGACGCTTCCTACTCGGATGTCTCGCTGCGGGCTCTCTTCAGGTTGAACAACCATAATCACGTGGTGAACGCCCTGCGTCGCAGTTCATTGATGGAGTTACTCTTGTCAGCCGAACCCACGGCTGAGCAGACATACCGGGACCTTTTACAGAAAGATAAGAACAATTACGTGAACGCTGCGTTCGCCAAAGCCAGAGTCTATTTGGAACAACCGTTCGACGAGCCGGGTATGTGTTCCTCCGATGATTTCCGATCCGTAACTGCTCCAATAAGAATCCATTTTTCGTGTCTCGTAGATCCAGTCCCGAAGATGCTCAAGGAGAAGTTCTTAGGGTTCACCAGGGAATTCGAGGAAATTGCCAAATGGCAGCGTTCGTACTCTGTCCCGGACTCGCGTCTACGCGAAGAACTGCGACGGGAACTCCAACGATCCATCGTGCCCCTCTACACGAGCTTCTACAACAAATATCGTGGCACCTCTTTCTCGAAGAACCCCAACAAGTACATAAAATACGCTCCCGAACAGATATCAGCTTTGATAGAAACGTTCTTCGACACCACGGCTTGAAACGAATGTCAGTAGAAATAAGAAATTGGTAGGCTCCCTCGTATCGTTCGTTCGAATAAGGAATCTAAGGAATTTAATAAACACCCATTTAATAAAGCAATATTTAGTTACAGGTATCTCTATTATTAATTGTAATTAATTATCTCTTAATATTCAGGGGAGAGCTCCACCCTTTAATATATATTTATAATTATATATATATAAAAAACAATCAACGTCCTTACTCATCTTTTTTTTAGATCCAGGCTTGCACGATTATATCTATATTAGATAGGAATACAATTACAATTTTTTTCTTTCTTTTATCGTTTATGTACAATTGTTTATACTCGCACGCGCGCGCGCACACACTCGCTCCTTTGTGCGTTTCCCCATTCTCTCTCTCTCTCTCTTTCATCTAAAACTTACTTTACAACGATTATTATTACGTGTACGGTTAAAAGTGAAGAAGAAGCAGATTGGTTCAAGAGGCTTCCTCCGGTTAACGAAATTACAACGAAATCAAGCTGAAGCGTTAAGTTCCGTGATTGTAGAAACTGTGAATACGGCAGGAAAACGACTTCTTTCTCTTTTGTACACCACACACAGCTCTGTCCGCCTTTTTACTCCTTCTCCTCCGCCCCGTTGGTTGTTGTAAGACAAGATTTGTGCGCTTGTTGTGGCAGATACGACGGAGGAGGCGAGACCAGGCGCCAATTTCTCTTCCTTCCTTCCTCACCCTCTCTCTCTCTCTCGATCTCCGAGCGACTGGATGAATTTAATATTATAGAAGGAAGCATCTGCGTTTTGGCTTCACCTGGAGGACGGGGCAGAGTACCGCTCGGATGGCTTCGTCGAAGACGGTTTTCAAACCCTTCTGAGTAAGCGCCGAGCACTCCAGGTACTTCACTGCTCCAATCTCTTTCGCCATGGACAGACCCTGGCGAGGGAGAACGTTAGATTATGCATGACGTAAGCACTGGATATCGTTCGACGCAGCGTCGATACTTGCCTGTGGATAAGTGATGGGTGCAAGTTTCTTATCCTTAAGCCGTTCGATGGTCTCTTTATCCTCACGCAGATCTAGCTTGGTGCCTACAAGGATGATAGGAGTAGCCGGACAGTGATGACGCACCTCTGGATACCACTTGGCACGCACATTCTCGAAGCTGGCTGGATTCACCAAGGAGAAACAGATCAAGAAGACGTCTGTTTGTGGATAAGAGAGCGGACGCAGCC
The DNA here is from genome assembly GCF_001652005.2 of Ceratina calcarata. NCBI lineage: Eukaryota > Metazoa > Arthropoda > Insecta > Hymenoptera > Apidae > Ceratina > Ceratina calcarata. Next base: position 1,624,927 of record NW_017136308.1, on the reverse strand, counting down.
TATCGTAATCTTCTTGGCCCGCCGTGTCCCATAATCCCAGGTTTATCGGCTTCCCGTCAACCATCACATTGGCGGAATAGTTGTCGAACACGGTTGGTATGTATTCGCCGGGGAAAGCGTTTGTCGTGTAGCTTATCAACAAACATGTCTTACCCACGGCTCTGTTAAAATTCAAAGAGAAATCAAACGCTGTGCGTTAACAGATCACCGCTCGTCGCTTAGAGCGGGCAGGTTTGTAAAACTATCTCGAGGGACAAAAATGTTGGAAGGGCTAGGTTATGTCTGTTCAATCATAAGCAAAACTCGAATCTGATCTATTAAAATTGCTAAAAGAAAACCGCTCGGACGAATGGATGATCTACGATATAAACTGAAAATAAATAAGAGGATTCGTAGATTTTATAAAAAACAATACAGGGGGCAAGGGTGTGGTGTGGGGTTCAAAACCCTTTGCTAAGGTAAATAGACGACTAAATGATGAAACGAGAATGAATTATACGTTCGACACTCACCCGTCACCAACGACGACGCATTTTATGGCCTGCATCCTGGTACAGACTTCACTTGTTTCACCGAAAGAACTGCTGCCCGAAAGAGTGGATGGAGTCCAGGAAAGACGAAGAGAGCGAGAGAGAGGGATTGAAACTACGAGACACTCAACGGTGATTCAACGGAGATCGAGGGGGATCCTTCGAAGAAACAGTTCCGTTTTCGACCAGAGCGATCTACGCTGATCGAAATCGCGGCAGGACGACTAGAGTTAACAGTCGTTAATCGTTAGGAAATGACGAGGACTCCGGCTGGGGGTCTCTCGTCTTCTAATCACCGGTGACCTCGATACGTGGCCCCCTTTACCTGGCCGACCGTCTATACTTCCGACGCGACCGCTTCTCGCTTCTCGAACCTTTAACTGCCGCCCTTATCCCGCGTGGTTCACCGAAATTCACTCTAATTGAAGTTCGCGTCCCTTGTATTCCTATATTCTTCCTAAAATTATAACACTGTTCGTAAACGAATACGAATGCGTTCTATGCGGGTGGCGCGCTGCGCACTACTACATACAGACTCCTACCGTACGCTTACGCTGCACAGTGCACTCTACACGCAATGCCCAGCATGGCGGATTCGAATCCGCGCCGTCGTCACGGACGAATCTACATTTTTCTTATTCGATTCGCATATATAACAAAGTTAATAACGTCATCTTTATTTCCAATTAATAATCAGATACAATGTTCAAGGGATTCTTTCAAATGTCCGTCGGTTCCTTCGTCGACGTTATCGCAATACGAGAACACATATTGTCGCTTAACCTGCTGCCTTCTGTCTCGCCTCGAAACTATGGTTTTATGTATTCTAGACTATATCGAAAATGGGTGGGTTGGATCGTAGCCTGCCTACAAATCCTTGCACTTTCTGCGTCGACTAGGTATCGTCGCTAACTATGGGAGGTACATGTATAAAAGATAAAAAAATATAAGCTGCCCCAAAAGTTTTGGAACTCGCGTTTTGGTAGGGACTACCCTGAAACAGGTCTAATAAAAGACAGACTCGAACAACGGTTGGAGTTTAGAAATCAGGCAGGAAGTTCGAAGAGACAATTTCGAGTAAAACTATTATTACAAGTACGACTGTAAATGCTGTACTAATTAAATCGAAATCCTAATTACGATTCTCAATTACATACACATACATATGTGCGTCCTGTGCCTGTACATATATGTATATATATATATAAATGTATATATAATATATGCATACATAGAGTGAGAAGGTTACCGTTACCTACCATTCTTAATTAAGGATTATCTAAATAAATTAATTGTATATCTTGTTACTTAGAAAATACAGTTTATATATGTTATGGCATCATCTTACGCAAGTCCTTGTCTGTCTGTCTGTCTGTCTGTTTGCGCGCACTGGCGCGTGTTTCATGTAAAAAATTACAGGAGTCCTGTTCTTTCCTTGGCTCGACAGTATCCTATTCTCTATTTACTCTTTCCAGTCTTTCTTTATCTCGAACGACCATTCCCACTTTAAGTGTTCGTGTTTGTCATCATCGGTGAAGAGCGAACTGACCGTGTACGAGCCGCGGGCCATTACGCCGGCCGGGGCATCCTCTGTCGGCGTCGTATATGATTGGATCTCGGTTTTCGGAGGGTACGAGCCGACCATGTGCATCATTTTGTCCACTGCGATTGAACAAAACGTATATTTGTAATGAGTCTAGAAGTGAGCTACGTCTCGTGCCTTGGCAAATAATAGCGAATCAAAATTAGAGAGAGGGAGAGGGCGGATATTTGCAAGGTTCACTGTGTACAATGTATGTACCTGTAATTCCTAAAGAAGGTAGCATACAACAAATAATCTTATATTATCATCAAGGTATTGTCAAGGCAGAGAGTAAGGGATTACCTGGGACACCTAGACGATAGGTCTTCTGTATGTACTTCAAACCATGAACGATTTCCCTTTGAACTATGAAATCAATTCGAATCTTGTAGCTGACACCTTCTTTGATCACAAACGTTTGCTTCTTCAATTGTGTAAGGTCCCCAGTTAGGTCCAGCTCCATGTCTGGCCTGTCAGTCACGCACAAGGCCAATTTCTTCACTATCACCTTCCTAGGATCATTTGGATCTAAAAATTAGGTAATATACTGAGTATCATAACATGAAACTGCTGACTTTTGATAGAGGTACAAACGCCTACCTACAACGATGCCACCAGACTTCGCCTCACCCAGTAGCGTCGCCTTGTACTTCTGCAGACTCTCATCTTCCTTGTCTGTCTCCAGTATCTGCTCTATGGTTTTCTCCGGAGGTGGTTTATAGTTGGATTCGACTTCTAACTCTTCTTCAACGGAGTCAACGCGGTCCGTGTTTGCCTCAGACATGATTCTCGCCTGAAATGAATAAGTTCACGCCTTCTTAACCTCGTTAACTCTCTCTTACGAGAATAAGTACAACGATCTACGAATCGTTTGTTTAAATCTTGATCCCATCCAACCTCCAAATTTGACCAGTCACACACACACACACATACACATCCAAGTACACATGCGCACGGTAACACAAACGCCAGACACATGAATGTAGAATTTGCTTTGTAACAGAAAAAAATTACAAGATTTAACCATTCGTATTGTAGTTCTCTTAGTTTTTCCGTTCGTTTATCTGTTTTTCATTTGTGATAATGACGGGAACTGGAAGGGACCGTAGCCAGTTTTCCAGCGAACCGAACTGCCAAGAACTTTCTTATATGGCAAAAGCTTGAAGCCGTGTACGTACTCACACTTGTCAGAGCGAGAAACGAGTGAGACGGTTTGTAATCAATCAGTCTCGGCGATTAATCGGCAACTTTCTAACCCCGCGTAGGTAGCCCCTTCGTGAAAATCAACTCCGGGAACCGGAAACGTCCACGTCCAGAACGGAATATGGCGGAAAAGGGCGGGTATACTTCCTGTCTCAATTACTTTCATCGCATCGATTTAACTGATCGAACATGATTCTCTGATCGAAAACTAATGCCCGCTCGCAATGATAAAGCGTATTTAAGCTTGGCAATAAAAGCTGTCGACTCTTAATCGTCAGTTTTCTCGGTTTTCTCTGGTACGAGCGCAGTGTTATAAGATTCGAGGAATTTCAATCGCAGCGCCGTCCGCCGAGGAATAGGACAATAAACATACATATTTGATCGGTTGCCTCAAGGTATGGAGCATGTTTCTACTGATTTTTACAAAAAATGGGTTTCAATAAAAGAGCTTTTCAAATATCGCCGTAAGATTGTTGGGTATGACGCGATACAGAGAACGCAACCAGTGCGTGCCAGTACGCTGTAGAAATGCCAAATGATCGCGCCGCGCATGGGCGCATCGTAAGTAAATGCACGAAGGGTTTGCGCACGCATGCATGATAGTCACGTTTTAGTTACCGCGATTTTTCGATCAAGTGGAAGCACCGTCGATTTACACAATTCTCTTGTTTTTTCTTAATCAATCGTTGACTGGAGATACGAAAAAAATGCACAGGACTTTTTCCGTAAACCTCGATGAGATTTACAACTTCGACTGAAACATTTTTCGCTAGAGTGAAAAGTAAGTATTTTGAATAAAGATTTTCATATTCTTCTACTCTGCTTTTGCTTCGCAATGCGCTTCTGACGCTCTTCTAGATGAACAGGCTTTCTAGAAGAGCGTTTCTTCACCTTCATAGGAGTCCTACACTACAGCAGGACTCCTGTTGCCAAACCTCCTCTCGCCCTCGCTGTCACTGCCACCAGCCACCAGGTGACACTGGGTGCAGAGACATAGAGAGAGAGAGAGAGTAACCGGAAACATTTACACACCGAGTTCAAACGAAATCCATATAAGTAAAAAGTGATCGTATCTAATAAATGTCGTTTCCTTCGCATATAATTTTCCCCGTTCGATCAACCAGCCAGCAAGTCTGTTATGCGAAATGAGATCTGCATCCATTGATCTAACCTAGAGGCTGGCAGACTTCGTGTCGTTCGAAGCCGTTCGATCGCCGAGAATCACGAAGCTCGTTAGTGATAATTGAAACAAAAATCGGGATTCCCTGAAGCGGACGTGAAACGATTATTTCTATCCGAAGTACTAAAACAATGGAGGCGAATGGTGGCCAGATTCAGGCGATCGGCAGGGTTCTCAATGACCGAAATCGCCCCTTGAAAGAAAGGTTCCGTGCATTGTTTACATTAAGGAACATCGGCGGGTCTGGAGCCATTGAACAGATTCGCAACTGCTTCAATGATGAGTCGGCACTGTTGAAACATGAACTGGCCTACTGTTTGGGCCAAATGCGTGACCCAGGCGCAATACCAGTACTTGTGAATGTGCTGAAGAATGCTGCACAGGAGCCAATGGTCCGCCACGAGGCTGGTAATATAAACGTTCATATATAAAACGTTGAATAAAATACTTCTTAGGTGAAATCTTTAATTTTGTTGTATGAAACAACAGGTGAGGCTTTGGGAGCGATCGGGGAACCGAAAGTACTTCCAGTTTTGCGGGAATATAGTAAGGATCCAGTGGCAGAAGTGGCTGAGACGTGTCAATTGGCACTGTCGAGGATAGAGTGGTTGAGATTGAACGACACTCCGGAAAACTTTGAGAAGAGTCCTTACATGTCAGTGGATCCGGCGCCACCACTGGATTCCACCGACGTAGAAGCGCTCAGATGCATTCTTTTAGACGAGAATGGCTCATTGTTCGATAGGTATCGAGCCATGTTCACTTTGAGGAATCTCAGGACGAGGGAGAGCATCCTAGCTCTGTGCCAAGGTGAATCAATTTGCCTACCAAAAAGATCGTTATTGAACTCGGATCATTCGTAACTTTGTTAGTGACGGTCCGATTTACTTTATTTTCGGCTCGAATTGAACCTTGATTTGTTGAAGGTTTGAAAGCGGGCAGCGCGTTGTTCAAACATGAAATAGCTTTCGTCCTGGGACAGCTTCAAGAAGAGGTAGCCGTCCCTCACTTGGAAGCCTCATTAAGAGACACGCGAGAGAACGAAATGGTGCGACACGAATGCGCAGAGGCTCTGGGCTCGATCGCTACTCCGGGCTGTTTCCGTATTTTAAACGAATACTTGAACGACGAAGAAAGAGTCGTCCGGGAGAGCTGTATAATCGCGTTGGATATGTGCGAGTACGAGAACAGTTCTGAGTTTCAGTACGCGGATACTTTAGCCAAAATTACCGATTAAATTGTAAGAGAAATTTTCTAACTATTAAAAGAGAACAATAATCGTTCCCTCCTATTATCCATCGTCTCGAAATTCTGAAGAAATAAGTGCGAGTCGAGCAGTTTTTTGGACATGATAAATTTCCCAATCGTTTCCGCATTCTTCAATCATGTACTCGGGTGTCCAATTACGATTCAATGAAATATGAAACCAGGGAGGGAGAGGGAGTTTTAATCGAATTGATATCAACAGAATTTTCTATCGATTGAAACACCCTGAAATAATTAACGGGAGGTTCTCGAATTGTTTTAACACTTGTAACATGTAGTAGCGTAATACGAATACTCGATTGCGAAAAGTATTTCTGTCCCAGCATAACTGGACTCCCGGTGACTTGAATTACACTTGTGTAAATCAAGTCGTGGAGTTCGGTAGCGTCCGAAATTTCATTCCTAGTGTCTTGTTGCAGTCAAACACGTAATATTCCGAAGAAACCATTAAAATTTGGATTAACATATCCCAGATGGAACCATTCATTGATTTACATTAACAATTTTACCTAAATCGATTGGTAGCGAATAAAAATCGGAAATCTTATTCGATTACAAAGGTAACAGAAAATATTGCCAAAATTCATAAATTCTCCTCGGATCCGAAGGGACAATCCTCGGAATTCGAATTTCCAGTGGACGAAGATTGATGAAAAGATTCAATTGATTTAAATAAAAGTAGCCGAACTCCGCAAACTGAGATTTTGCTCGAATTCATTGGGAATCAGATCGAAGGTCAGAGGAAGAGGAGCGGTGCATCCGGAACGCTTGCGCGTTCAATACCAAGGCTTGTAGCGACTGGAAGGGATAGCGGAGTAACCGGGAGAAGAGCGGGTAGGTAGGGTAGGAGCGTGAAATTTTGGTCAGTTCGGTCAGTCGCGCGCTGAACGGACAAACCGAGCATCTTCCGTCCTCAGCCGATCGAAATTCGTCGGATCGAACGCGATCGCTCATCGTCGATAAATCAATTAAATTCACTTATAAACACTGTGTAAAGAGACGACACGATCGAACGATGAAGACCGTCGGCAAATAGATTTAAATTAAAACTGTGGACCAATGGAAATAAATTAATCAGTAAAAAATGAGATCGTAATATTTTGTGTGAATCCAGTGGACGTTTGGTAAATGATTTGAACGAACAGGAAGAGGGTTCTGATCGATAGATCGATCCGGTTCCAATCAGCTAGCCGATGAGCAGCTTCTCTTCCTTCTCCTCCTCCTCATCCTCTTCGATCCGATCAATCGGGGAAAATAGTTGAAGATGAACGAGAACGCTTGGAAACATAGGAGAGTCCCGGTTCCTAAAAGGTAAATCGAACATCGTTAATAGAACGCAACGTTTCTACCGTTGATTCTCAACTGAAATTTTAACAACATTTTTCAGGAAACGGATTAATTAAATTTGCTTTAATGAATAATAACAAAATGCAACTTCCATCGTTAACAACGAACCAATTTATTCGAAGCTCAGAGATCGAACCCTCTGCTTTAATTCGGTTTCTCTTCGAAATATCGATAAATCGATTCTTCGGGGTGAAAATTAAATTTCAGTTGAATCTCGCATACTTATTTGACCGTGCATAACGCGCGGTACCGGCGAAGCTCTAGGTTTTACACTCGTCAAACTTGCCTTCGGGACGCTGACTGGTTCCTCGATATTCAAAGACGCATTTGAAATGTACACAACTTTCTTTTCTGAATCGTGAGTGCAAACAAATGTAATAGTAGCCGTTTTTCCGGGGAAGAGCAGACAACGACGGTGTTTCCCGTTTACAATTAGTTACCGGATAGGCTCGTGTCCAGAGAGAAAAGAAAACGAACGGTATCGCGTGCGAGAGGCGGCCGGGTCCCGCGGTGTCAACGACTCCGGCGTCCATCGTAAAGGGGGATACCATTCGACCACGTGCAGAATCTAATCCGTTGAACCCGTTCGATCGCCAGATTCAATGACGAATCCTTTCCTTTCGAATCTACTTCGATTTTATCTCGTTTCACAATGAAACGATGCTCGTAGTCTTGATATTCTTGACAAGAAAGTCGAATGATCGAAAGCGGGTCAATCATACCGGGAATCATCTCTCGTGATGATCAATTACGGGAGATGACTCTCCGCCGGCTGGCCTGTTTCTCCTGTCGACGACGGCAACCCAGATGACAGTCCACTCGTGACTTACAACTTCTCAAATGCACCACATACACACGCGCACAACGCGATACTCACACGCGCAATCGTTCAATTACGTCCGTTTCAAACAGAGACGTCGGTTTTTAATTATTATCACGTTTCGTTGTTTATACGATGCATGAATCGGGTTTTGTTACAGGACTATAGAGCTTGTAGCACTGGTTGCGATATCCAGCACGCTGTTCCTCTTTATCCACACTCGGGAATTGCATTCGAGATTGAGGAAGATGGAAGTACGCCTGCAACCCGATGAGATCTTCACCGGGGATCAACAACTATCTTCCGGTGAGAGAGAAATAGTTCATTCGAAAACCTAATTTAAATCAAACCTCTAAGCGCGCGGAAAGACTATCAATCAATTAATTAATTGATTAATTAATAAGGAAAAAAGCGTCGGTTCAGAGGATGTTCCCTTCGCAGAAAGTATTCTCTATCAAAAAGGTAGCTCGGTTCCTGGTTGAACAGGGTCAAGGTGTGAACCAAGGGGAATCTCGTTTCCGCGAGGTGTCTTTAATTAAAAACGAGCCTGCGATGTAAAACGTGATTGTACGAACGTTGGTTAACGGTATCGGCTCACCCTCGCCTCGTTTGCAACGAGCTAATTACCCGAATTACCGCCACCGCCGTCGCCGTTCCGATTCCGCTTGCTCGACGAGCCGTGCATCATTTAATCGTGAGAATTAAGATCAATCGTCTCAACCGATGGAACACGCTCGTTCCTGAGAGAAGACGTTTAAGGAATGCTTCACGTATTTCATCTCGCAAAATTAAGCCTCCGTTCTCTATCGTTCGTTATCGCCTCTGAGAATTTTATCTACGTCGATTCGTGAGGCTCGAAAATGTGATATGGAAGAATGCAGCTGGCCGACCTGGTTCCTGCCGGCTCACCCTTACTCCGTAGGAGTAGCGGGGAGCGTAGACCCGGTGACCCAGAACTTGGGAAAGCCGAGATCTTTCACTCTAATTGCTCGCGGAACCGTCGCCGTTTCATCCACCTATCTGCCAGGCTCCGAGACGACCTTTCACCATTTCAACCGCAGATCGACGTCTGCGTACAAATCGGTTAATTAATTCCATTTCGCGCAACGATCTTATTCGCGATTCGTAAGAATTTGAATAAATATTGAGAAGAACGTCGGTCTGCTTCGAGATGACGAATGAACGGAAGAAGATTCCTCTCTCTCTCTCTCTCTCTCTCTCTTACGCATCAGGAGCGTGCGAGCGCAGACTGTAACACACATAACGGGGTAAAAAAGAAATTCGAGAGAGCTGGCCGAACAACTTTCGCGAGGGACGAATCGTTTCGAACATGTAGGTCGACCGAGAGAGCATCTCGGACGCTGCAACGCGCATTCATTTCCTTATCACCGATTAAGATATCGTTCGATCAGCAATTCCCGACACGTTCCGTAATTCATTTTTGCGATCCCACTGGATGGAAGCAGGGGATAGAACGCGCCTGTATATCTGTATCGGTCACGAGCGCTTCCCGTCACGATTAGACCCGCGCGGCGGAGGCGAACGAGGAGGAGCCGATCAATGCCCGAGGTCAGCCACCTGAGCATTGAACTTGCCTCCTTGCCCCTAACGCCGCCATAATTGCCTTTACTGCCTCTAACGCTTAATATGTTCGTTAATTATGAAACGATTCGTTTTGTATGCGGCTGAAATCACAGTTTGAACTCTTTCTATTATTTCACGTTTGACTAACTTCCAGAGGTCATAACTAACAGGACGAAGATTGATGGGAGGTCAGGAAAAATGTTTGACTTCGATTCGACTCGATCGTCAAATTGCTTCCTGGCAATTGCGTTTGACCGTGGAACAAAGTTGATCGACCGAGATTTCCTCGTAGGAATCTGTTTCGCCTTTCACCTTTTACTCGCCTCTCAAAATCTCGTTTACTCTTCTTTTTTGCGGTCTATGTACACCGTGAGAAAGGAGTGGAAAGTACGATCAGTATTGCACATTAGCCAGAATGGTAATTCTGTTTTAATTGATAGCCAAAGAAAGAGGGATTAGGAGTCAGCGCGACCGTCCATAAAATTGTGATCAGTAATTAAGTCTAATTGCATAGTTCTACGGTGTATCATTCAACTGTAACTGCCTTTGTTTGTTGCTGATCATCTCCTTTCACTTTCTTTCATATTTTCGACACACTTTCTCTTTGTCTGAAGACGATTTTATGTTTCAGAGACCGTGCAAACCGAATCAGGTACCATCGGGGTGCATCTCCAACCCAGGCCACGGGCCAATGCCAAGGTAATTAGTTTTAATCACCCTCTTTACATCTCCGAATGTTTTCATCAATTTGTATTTTGTACAATTGGAGAAATTAAATCCCAATGATATAAAACATGAATAAAAGGAAATCGATGAATGCGTGACTCCGTTAAACTAGTCATTGACCTTGTTTGTTTGCCGGTCCACCCGTTATTTCCATCTGAGAAACGGTAAAATTCTATCCAGGCTGCGGCGATTCTGTTCCATATACATGCCTCGAATAAACTCGATTCATTCCCGACTCCTCCTCTCTTCCGACCATGCGAAGCATGAGTTTTCATTATTTGAAAATTCCAGTACGGAGAAGCGGAGGCGTTGGACGTGGATGCGTTGAACAACACGAAAAGAGCCGATCGGAAGGTGTTGTTTTTCAATCGAGTTCCAAAGGTCGGCTCGCAAACGTTCATGGAACTCCTCAGAAGACTGTCATTGAGGAACGGTTTCTCGTTTAACAGAGACAGGGTTCAAAGGGTCGAAACCATACGGCTGGCCCCTATAGAACAGGTAACGTAAAAATATTTCTTAATTGAACGAACGGTTATTCGGAGTTATTAACGAACAGTTTCTCTGGTATTTCAGTTGCAACTAGCCAGGATGGTCAGCAGCTACTCGGAGCCCTCGGTCTACATAAAACACGTTTGCTTCACAAATTTCTCCGAGTAAGCTCGATTAAAATTATCGAATTAAATTGAGGTCGATAAACGACCAATGACGAACACGAGATAAATGCGAATGTTAATTCGCAGATTCAACTTGCCTCGGCCGATTTACATAAACGTGGTACGCGATCCGGTGGAGAGGGTGATCTCCTGGTATTACTACGTACGAGCACCTTGGTACTACGTAGAGAGGAAGCAGATATTCCCGGATCTACCCTTGCCGGATCCGAATTGGCTGAAGAAGGACTTCGAATCTTGCGTGTTGAAGGGGGATCGCGAGTGCAGGTATCTCGAGGGTGAAATTCACGAAGGGATCGGGGATCATCGGAGACAGACCCTCTTCTTCTGTGGCCACAGCGAAAAATGCACGTACGTCAAAGTAAATCAGTCTATTCCACCTTGCTTTCGGTTGACCGAAACACATCGATTGACTGAGTTGTATTTGGTTCTTCAAGACCTTTCAACACTGTGGGGGCTTTGGAGAGAGCTAAGATGGCAGTGGAGAAGGACTACGCGGTGGTCGGGGTTCTCGAAGACCTTAATACTACGCTGACGGTGTTGGAAAATTATATACCGGAATTCTTCAGAGGAGCAACTGAAGTCTACTATGGTAATTGCTATTTAACTTTGTCAAGTTTATATGGACGAGTACAAATTGTTATGCGTCTTCATCGATCACTCGAAGGATTGTGTAAACGAATAACGATCGAATGAATTCGCAGACGAGTCGAACGCGTTCACGAGGATAAACAGGAATCTGTTCAAACCGTCGGTAAGCGAGGAGGTGAAGGACTTGGTGAGAAGCAACTTCACGAGGGAGATTGAGTTTTACCAATTCTGCAGACAGCGTTTGTACAAACAGTCGAAGGCCTTAAAACAGCGGCGGCCCACGTTGGTCAGCGATAGCTTATAACGAATCGTATTTATTTAACTGTGAGAACTCTCGATATAAAACGATCTGCGTACGTGATAATCGAGACGAACGACGTTGTATCGTGTATAGAAAATTTCGACGGAGCGTGACTACTCGCTCGGGTAAATTATTTTGTTATATAGAAACGTAATAGCGAAACGTTCGAGCTTTTATTCTTACCAATGTGATAATTTAATATTAATTCGAGTTAACCGTTAGATTGTTAACAATCTTAGTCCCGTTCTCGACTGTCCCTTCGATTTGTTGTTAATTACGTTAAAGTAGATTGAGATTGTACGAGCCGTATATCTCTGTGAGAAAATTTTAACGAACCTGATAAAATGCTACGTGCAAGGTTTGATGTGATGAACTTTTACGAAAAATTATATTTACAGAGTAGTAACGTTCGTAAAATTTTTTCGACGTTTCTCTTGTAAGTCGCGAGGCGTTTCTTATTCAGTTTACAAACTGTAAGTCGAACCACAATCAAATTGAAAATATGGAGCAGGTACTTAACAGTTTATTAATCAAGTGCAACGAGACGACGCACAGGGTATCGCTTTTTACTGTTTTTATGTTTTCTCTCCTTTGTAATAAACAGCTGCCATTTTCAAACGATATCTTATTTTACCTCTCTGTCCTCATTATGAGTTATCCGATTCAGTTATTTTACTCAGTGAAGTATTCTGTAAATTTTTCACGTACATCGACTCCAAGGGCTGGAGAATAATGATTAAAGAGGAATAGAACGCGTTACATCATTTTTATTCATTTTTAAACATAGTTTAATAAATTGCGAAACCACTGAAAAGTTCCCTGCTTATTTAAATATTAAGAATCTCTCGTTTCTTACTGCTGAAGAACTGATAATTAATGAATTACTATAGTAAGCTGGTTGGCCTTAACTGGTTAAAAGAAAATGGTCAATGTTATCACCGTCAAAAGGGAAATCGTATCACTTAGAAATTACACAATTTCTATCTTATTTTCATCTGCTTTCGTCTCTCTCTATCGGGGTGTTACTTATATTACTGTAAATCTCTACTCGACTATGCATCTACGATCTCTTCAATCAATTAATCTCCTTTCGGAACAGCCGAAATGATCAAGAACTTGCAAGCGTTATAATACTATATATATATATTCGTGACTCGTGATTATTATTTTTAGATTCGATATCTCTGGTCGGATCTCTTTTGTTAAATTTACTCTTAATGGACGGATGGTTCGACTGTTGGTTAGTTTAACAGGCGCAGTCACAGGCGCAGCGACGAACACGTTTCTCACGGCGATGGGTGAAGGCATCCGGGATCGAACGCACAGACCGTGGCTGGACAACTGAAAGAAATAACGATTTCATATTTCAATTTTCAATGGGCAGAAATTGTTGAAACAAATTAGAGGCACACTATGTAGTATGTCAAAATTTTTTCCGAGCCTCGTCGTATTTGCTTGAAAAAATTCCAACTATCGATATACTGTCTGTATCGGAGTTTCGCTTACAATGAGGACGAGTCCCCTCTTCCTGTTCCTGCTGAGCCTGTTGCGGCTGTTGCTGCTGCTGCTGCTGCTGCTGCTGCTGCTGCTGCTGCTGTTGCTGCATTTGTTGCATCTCCTGCATCTTCTGCATTTCCTGCTGCTGTTGCTGCTGTTGCAACTGCTGTTGCATCTGCTGTCGTTGAATCATCAATCGAGCCTGCGCCTGTTGCTCCTGTTCCTGTTGCTGTCTCTGCTGCTGGGACTCCGGTTCGGAGGCTCGGCCGTCGGAGACTTCCGCGCGAGCCTCCACTGGGATCTCGAGAGAATCCACGGGTCTCAGTGGTAGCGCGAATCTTGGCACTGGGAACGCGTTCCCTTCGACCACCTACGATTAATGGAAGAGTCAATCGAGAATTCAATTAAACGCGAAAGGGGTAAGATTGATAAATTACCTGGTGAATTATGTTCCGGATCTCGGCTGGTACGGGGAAGTTCCTCTCCTCGTCGCTATCGTCCTCCTGCTGTTCGCTGGAAGAATCAGTCCTCTGTCTACCGTCTAACAAGTTCCTCACCTCCACGGGCAGAGGAAGTCCTAAAGGCTGGGCGCCTTCCGGGAACGGCTTGAACTCCTGCACGCTCTGATACCGAATGTATTTAAAAATCGCGTTATTTGCATAGAGCGTCGTAATAAAAACCTCTCGAAGGAATTACCTCGCGCCTGGCGCCGTCCGGTACTTGCATGGGCACTGCCAGGGGTCTCGCCTCGCCGGTGATATGTTGAATTATGTTTTTGATCTCCAAAGGCACTTGTTGGATGATTCTCCTTATCTCGAACGGGATACCTTGGAAGGGGCCGCGCGGCCTCTCAGCGGGCTGTGCCTGAGGCTGGGCTTGCCTCTGCTCGGGCATCGCCTGATTCTCGATTAAAACTGGCACCATCCTCTGCTCGTGCACCTGGGAAACGAACGATGATTATCGAGAATCGTAAATGGCTACGTAGAAGAGCATCAATTTTAAAATTGAATCTCATAAGATCGAAAGGAGGCTATTGAAAGATCATGTACCTGGGCTTCGGGCTGCGGAGCAGGCGGTGGCATCATTATCGGACCCTGTTCTTGCCCGTATCCGTTCCCAGTCTGTTCCACGTGTTGGTACATCATCGGGACCTGTTCCTGGGGCATTGGGGGTCGCATTCCTCTTACGGGGTACACTGGGAAGTGGCGCAGTTCGATCGGAATTCGGCGTACTTCCATCTATCGTAAGGTGAAACAAAGATTTTAGAAAGATACGTCGGATTCGATTGGTCTTGAAAACCAACGCGATACAATTTACGATCATCCGAATTTGAGTTTCATTGAATTGACCAACCTGCGGTCCTCCCATGCCGGGCATCTGGGCTTCCATTTGCGGGCCCATTCGTGGCGGCCTCATCTCCATAGCCACCTGCGGCACGTTCCTCAGCTCGGGCGGCAAGACGGCCGCTGGGATATGGTTCAAACCTCGAGGATCACTTAAAGGTAGTTGCTGCATGTCTGGAACTTGATACTGATGGTATCCAGGGTTCGCTTCCTGGCCCTGAACCGGCACCTGCACCGTGCCCAATGGAATTATGATAGGCGTCAGCATCTCCTCCTGTTGCCTGACACCGAATAACAGATCGATTATTATCATCCGGGATTAATGATGCAAATCTGCGATTGCATCTGAGAGTATTTCCATGATTTTCTTCAATTTTCTGCTGAATAAATAATGAATTCTTAAATGCGTACTCTTGTCGTGGATTCCCGGATTCGCATAGAATCGCCACGCGTTCACCGCTCAATCTCTGGTAACGAGAATCCGTGTTGTTACTATTACCATTGCTGTCGAGGTTGTTGTTGCCGCCGGAGGGTCCGTCCATCACCTGGTCGGCTCGCCTTCTCTCAACCACGCAAGACACTCGGCTCCTTGCTTCTTGGATCAGTGTCTACGATCGGAAATAGAGAAGTACTATTATTATTCAATGGTATTTAATCGTCATTCTGTTGAGAGGTAAACGTACGCCTGCAATGTCGTCAAAATCGAACTGTAGAGGTAGTTTTATGTGCACCGAAGGAAATTCATCGTCGTCGTAGTCGTCCTCGTCGTCACCACTGTCGCTATCCGATTTTGAACTGTTGTCATCCTCTTTTTGGTTTTTCGCATCTTTCGGTTCAGCCTCTGGCTCATCTTTCTTCGATTCCAGGTTCTGCTGGACCGACTTTGTCTCGCTGGTGTCCTGAAATCATAATTAAAAATTGTTTCCAAGGAGTTTCTACTGGGAAAACGAATCGTTTCCTCCACGGCGCGTTTAGTGGCTCGGTAAAAGGCTTGCCTAACGGCTTGACAACTTTCTAGAACGCAATGAAAGGAAACACGGTTGAAACTTCCTGTTTTTGCAATGCCGAACGGTTTTACACAAAAGCGATCGTCGAATAAAAGGAAAGTGAATTTATGTTCAAGCGTAAATCGTTCTGTTTAAATCGCGTTAATTGCGATCAGAGAAATAATTAAGTCTATACCGAATTTGGTTTCGTGGATTTTCAGTTTCGGTCGGAATGATCGCTGGATGATTCGTCGGGGTCGGATATCTCTGTATGGTAGACGAAAGAAAAGTATGCTTAAAAATGAAAGTGAAAGTCGGATGGGAAAGTGAAATTGCATCTAGCTGGGTACGAGACATCCTCGAGCATTCATATTTATTCGCACCGTCTCAAACGGTAATCAATCTTGGGTAAACATTTTCACGCGATCACGACGACCGTTTTAATTATAATCACAGTCCCAGGGATGCTGAAAATTCTTTATACGATTGTATTGTCTGCAACTCTGTTGACGATGAACCGATTTGGCTAGAATTGAAGTTCGAACTCTCTCGTTTCGTTAATCCGACGATGACCGAATCGTCTCTTTATCTATTAAAATCGTGGAGCTATCGGCTATTGACTGAAATGAGAACCATCGCAGTGAGAGCGCAAGAGAGGAAACCAGACAAGCTTTCATTAGAAATCTGTCTGACTGTCAATTAACGTTGCAGTTGGCCATTAGAATGACTGTCTCTCTTTCATAGTTCCACCTGGCGACGGTCGAGACTCAAACAAATCACTAGTAGCGATTCAATTTTCAGGAGAATTCTTGTCTTTTAAATACAGATTTAGATGTATCATAAGTTTGAACGGTGTCTGCGGAGTTTCAGAGGATTATTTTTATTCAAGAGACGTTTCACCTCGCTGCCAGGTACCAGTGCGTGGCAACCCACTTTCCACTTATGCTAAATCGACTCCAAGCCTTTTTCAGCCTCGATTGCAAAAAATGATCACAAGTCAAATTCTCTTTTTTTCCCACGAAAATTGTCGATGCAAAAGTGTACTGAAAACTTGGTAATATACAGTGACAGCGTGCACTGAATTTTTTTCAAAGTTTTCTGATTGTCATAACTGGCGAGAAGAAAAGCACTGAAATATCGAAGAATTTGAAAATACGTTTTGATGGGAGTCACTGACACGAACGTATTGAGAAATTTCACTCGTTTCCAGCAATTACACGGGTTGTCGGTCGACTGGCTATAAAATCGTTTTCTCAAATGGAAAGCGACTTGACTCGTTTTGCCCCGCGTGGCGAGTTACCAGATACCGATCAATTTCTTCTTCAGCTTTTGTAATGAATTGTTTAAAAGCTCTCTGAGTTTCGCAGGTTCTCTGTTAGAAGATCACGTGCGATCAATGGAATTTAATCGGATTGTACGAAGGAAAGAAAGAACGCAGGAAAGAAGGCAGGAAGTGATGCTCTTCCTGGTCGAGCCTCAGGCTTTGAAAGCTGATTAAATCTATCGTAAACATAGAAGCAAGTACTCTTCTCATTTTCCCTCGAGTGAAAGTGAGCTCATCCTTTCAACCGAACTCTCGACCCTTCCACGATTCATCGTATCTTCAATATTTCAACTAAATTTAAATGAAGCGAAGATCTTACTTGGACGAGAGCCTCAGGCTGCAAGTGTTTGAGGAACTCGGGCTGAGGGTAATTGAGGGAAGACTGCTGCTGCTGCTGTTGGAGTCTCATTTCGGCTTGCATGGCCGCTATGGACTCCGGGGTACAGGAGGCCCTGGCTTGGACCCAGGAGCCGGCCAAGATGAAGCTGCCCAGGATCACCGACATGGCCACCAAAGTCACGGCTGCTATTCTCGCGATCTGCACCGCTGTGCTGTTCCTCGGCCTCATGTACGCCTGGAAAATTAACGAATAATTAAGCCAATCGAAGGAATACTTCGATTATCGATGACTCGGTTAATGTTCGAGCAAATGAAATAAACTATAGCTTGAATTCTTGAACTCTCCAAGTTCGTCCAACGGTTTTACCTAAATCGGATCCTGTCCAATTCTGGGACAGATTCAAATGATATCGCTTGTTAGTCATCATCCTCCTGGTTTTAATCGCGTATGCACAGTGACTGGAGTTAATTATCGGCTAAAAGTGTCTACAGTTGGAATTAGAACTTCATGACTGGCTAGCCAACCGAGTCGAGGTCTTTTGTCAGGTGTTTTACGCTCTCTTTTCGCACGGTTACCACTTCCACAGATAAACGGGGGGATCCGATCGAGAGAATACCGTTAAGAACCTATTCCACTCAGACTTCACCAACAACGAAACCAAGAGTCCTCGTCGATCGAACTATGATGTTACAAGAGCCTTTCTGTAAGTGGTAACGCGGTTCATATTTCGTTTCTTCGATTCCAATGGATGATGAGTACTGAAAATATTCTGCTTACTTAAGGATTTGTATCAGAAAAGGAATCACCATCGTTGGCGATGGACACCTGGTAATAGCGGGGCCGAAATGGTTTCGCGCGATTCTTTGCACGGAACGAAGAATTCCGAGTTACATAACTCTGCCTCTGTGATTACCTAATCACAGTTTACGGCAATTAAATGAAACGAGAGAGAGAGAGAGAGAGAGAGACTGGGGATACCAGGAAATATTTTTGCAATCGATTTCAAAAATAATTAAATGAGAATTACTTATACACTCGGGACTCGGGTTGACCTGTACGTTGAGAGAGAGAATAATTTGCCTCGTGTTTGGTTTGATTTGACGGGAAAGGGCAATTGCGACGGGGAGTGTAGTACGCTGTAGATGCGTATGTGTGTTTGTAATGACCTCGATGCGGATGGACGAGCCGTAAGGTGAGAGGCTCCTCGAGCCAGGAGATAGTAGGCCATTCGAGGCTCTGATCTTTTCTGCTGAAAAGTAAACAGCCTCCGCCGCAGTCGAAGATAATAGAGAATCTGCAGTTTTTATTCCTTTGCGAACTGAAATTATTAAGAGCTCGTTAACTGATCGCTTTAAAAGAAGTTATCGACAAAAATTGTAGTAGGAATAATTAGAATAATTTCTGAGCGATCATCGTCGACGTGGAACCGAATAAAATTCAATCAGAATTATTGTTCCCCAAGAACGGAGTTTCCACATATGTAAATGCCAGTCAGAGGACTGGTTACATAACGCAGGAAACTCGAGTTTCAATTACGTAGAAACCACGTTAGCCTGCCTATGGAAGAGTGTACTCAAATAATAGACAAGGTAGACACATTATGAAATGATTGCTACGTCTCCGGTACGAAACGAAATCGCTGCTTTTTCTATCGGCCCACCCTGTATACTCGCGGGTCGGAGCGCGTTGGAGGGATTCACAGTTACCTTGCCAGGCATTCAAGTCACCGACAGTCGACCATTACCTTAAAATTGAACGAGATTCGACGCGAAGTCAATTCAGTTAAAGAGAAATTGAGTCGGAAAGTATAGATCTCAGGCTTTCATTTCCATCCAACGTCGAAGCAATCTGCTCTGATGTTGACAGAAATATCGGTCGGAAGAACCAAAGATCGTTTTATGCCCTCGTCCTAAAGACAAAAGCAACGGAATAAAAAGAGCGCGGGAGCGACTTCCGTGAAAGTTTCTGGACGAGTTTTTAATCGACTCCTCTTCCGGTTTCTAATTGAAAAGGTAGGAAAACGAGTTTCGTGATTCATTATATATTATGCTTCCTGCATCCGTATGCGCTCTCGGCTACATAACAACACCTTGTAGAGAGCCGAACGAGAGTTTCCATTAAAACCAGTTTTGTCAAACAAGATTAATAACGTTAACAAGTTGAACCGAAACCTTTCTTTACCATACTCCGACTTTCACTAGTGGTTCCCAACAATTTTTCCCAACAGCTTAGAGTTCAAGTTTATATCATTGTAGAAGAAATATTAAACTTGCACGTACGAGCAGTAGCTCGGCTGTTTTTTAAAAAATGGACGACCGGAGCGATTGGTTTTATAATATGGTAAATCGAAGAAGAAAATGATCTGTTCTAATCGTTTTACGACCTTCGCGCTTACGTGCGAACGCAGTATCCTACGCTAACGAGCCGCATACATATTTAAGCATCCTGTGTAATTGCAGGAATATTTATTCTTAGCGGCTATCTCTTTGTCCTTGCGACCAGTTTTTTACTTCGTTTCTCACCACGGATCTTCGGATTATGAAACGATCTTTCTACGATGGTCACTGGAATTCTACCAAGCGATAAGACTTGAAGCCACACCTTAGTAAAAAAAATTATATACCAATGAAAAATTTTGTCAAATAGATTTAGCTCGAATTAAAGTCTCTACTCTCTATAATCCTCCCGCGCATCGACCACTACCGGACGAAAATAGTCGCTAAATGATTCAATTCTATTGAAGGATAAAGTGGAATTGATAAACTCACGGGTGGTGGTTCGGTGGTCGAGTAGACCTCGCTAGGGGCGTAATTGCTGTGAGCCTGGTGTTGCATCTTCTCGGAAACGACGGCCACAGTCGCCAGGGAGTCCGGTTGCTCCTTCTCCATCCTCGATCCAACCACTGATTCAGCCAACAGTTAAAACGAACCACCAATCCTTTCCTAAACCGATCGATCAAAACTTTGACTCGATGTGATCAACGGAACTTCAAAAGGGAAAACTTTGCAGACTTCGAAACGACTCTTTACAGAGTTCCGGAGTTTGAAAAGAGTTTGAGCAAGAGAAGAGAGATATAGCGAGCGGCCCGGCGACTTGACGAGCAGTGAGAGGACTCCAGTGACTGGCACAGCTACCTCTACTCGGATCCCCACTACTCTCACGTTTCTAAGGTGTACGTCTCGTAGTTCTTGGCTGGTACCAACGCTGGTACCAGGACTCTGCACTTTCTAAAATGCAGTTTTTCCTCCGTGCAGGAAAATACTACTTCAGACGCGACAATCATTTGCCAGTTAAAGCGAAGATGTTTTTTTAACGACTGATATAATTCAATCGAGAGAATGACGTTCCACATTAAATAGATTGGCGATT
The DNA here is from genome assembly GCF_001652005.2 of Ceratina calcarata. Classification (NCBI taxonomy): domain Eukaryota; kingdom Metazoa; phylum Arthropoda; class Insecta; order Hymenoptera; family Apidae; genus Ceratina; species Ceratina calcarata. The sequence continues at coordinate 1,604,267 of NW_017136308.1, read as the reverse complement.
TTTCAATTTTAAATAGGATCACACCTTCCAAATTAAATTTCCAGTCCGATATCTTCAATCGCAAAGCAGATCAAGCATTTGAAGCGATAAATCGACCTCAAGAATTGTATTCCTGCAAGAAAATATTGTTCAACTTCGATCGTTCATAACATTGCTAACAATGGATCGATTTAGCTGAAATTCAAGCTCGAATTCTCTGTTTCGATCGCAAAGTTGTTTGATCATCAGCGAACGTGGATAAATCGAAAAACGGACGAAGTGACAATTCGTCAAATTTAAAATAAATAGAAATATCATTTATCTAAAGTACCTGCATGTTATTCTATTCTAATTATCTCCGCTTCCTGCATGTCGCATCACCTATTAACACCTATAGCTCGGGGTGTCGGCCTCCAGATAAGCGCAAGTTATAACGCGTTAAACGACAATCGCCTCTCCCCTGACGAAAGCACGATTTGCAAACATTTACGAATTCAATCAAACTTACTACGTTGAAAATGATAAACAGCTAAACAGAACCCATTATATATTCTACTTTAGACGATGTTTGCACAGTCGCTGACGTACGCGTGCTGGCAAACATTTACGAATTCAATCAAACTTGCTGTGTTGAGAAGTTGAGAATAATTCGAAGATTGTAAAGCAGTGATTTAACTGGTTGGCAATATATTAATAGAACTTCTAAAGCAACGGCATTTCTTTCTCTAGATTTAAAACTAACGAGTTAATTAAAGAGAAAACGTGTTACACTCGCGTTACATACCCACGGCTAACAGGTGGAAGCGCCGGCGAGCACGCGTCGGGATTTAAATGTTCTACTATACTCGCCGTCACGAGAGAGCATACTTGCGCAAAGACCAGTTTTCGATCCCTGTGCGTTTCCCACAATCCGTAACAGCAGAAACATCCCCGCGCTTGCCCGATTATTTCAATGTTTTATTTATTGATACTATTTAAAATTGTTATCCCATCGAATTTATATGAAATTCTCCATCATTTCATACTAGAATTAAGAATTTTGATTTACCGTAAGACTACTGAAGCTCCGATGCTAGGATCGTTTTTAACCGAAACATTCTAGGGTTTTGATGATAAACTTACGATTACTTTATTAAAAGGAATCTACCAACTACTAAGTAATTAATTACAATAAATAATCTACTTGGATCTCGGCTGGTTTTCCCTCGGCTTCTTCCGCAATCCTGGCATTTCTTCCGATTGAAAATAATTTTTTAACTATCCATTGATCGTACTCATCTTCTTTCAGGTCACTCTATTAATCAAACAATTAATTAATTAAATGTATATGAATTCTTTAACTGCTGAGCTTACCTGTTACAAAGTCTCGTGTCAGAAATATTTGAGTGTGGCTCTTTACATTCACTGGGGGGTACTGCCATCTCCATGTGGAACTATCGACAATTATTTAAATCCAATAATTAATTATCCGCTACAAGTCGACAGATGAATTATTTCACTAAATCCATCGATCGATTATTTATATTAGACGTTTATACTTTTGAGAGAGCCACAAGAGAGCTTGAACAAATCTTACCGAGCCATTGTGGGAGAGAGATTAAGATCCGAACTGGCTGTGAAACATGGCTATAGCCGGATCCTCGCATTCGAACGTGATCAGCGCGTCCCGGAACTTGTCGAGGATCTGCAGCAACTGCGATCTGCGTATGTTCTCCAGGTACATGATTTCTTCCAAGTGATGTCCGCCGTCAAGGTAGCCCAGCCTGCACAACCTGTCCAGCAGCTTCTTGTCGTCCTCCGTTTGATGATTGTTGCTGTCCTTACGGATGCTGGATTCCGGGGAGAGATCGTCGCTCGCGGCGTCGGAACTCGCTGGTTTCTGCGACTCCGCGTCCGGCTGCTGCTCGATCAATCGACGGTTCTCCTCGTTCGATTCCTATGGAAAGAAGACTCGTCGAGCGATTCAAATTCAAATTAAACGCGGTGTTCGATCATTACCGTGGACGAACGACCATGCACCGTGGGCATGTGTCGCACGTACGTGTGAAGCTGCAGCAGCCGATGATTCTTCAGCAGCCAAATTATTATCTTGATCAATTGGGTTTGCTGGAGGGACTGGTTGAGTGGGTTCAACTTCTGGCTGATGCTGGTCGGCAACGAGAAGTCGCTGAGCACCTATGCGAAATGATTGCCTTTAGATTCACGTTCTCTAACGATGTTTGAGACGTCTCCTACCTGCAGCAGACGGAGTCCAGGGAACTGCTCGGCGAAGTTTTCCAATGAGTGATGATCGTTGATTGCAGCGTCCGGGGAGACAACGTAGACGTTGCTCTCGCACAATGGATAGATCACAGTGGCTTTGGCCCAGTAGACCAAGTGTCCGGTCAGTTGAAAGACTTGAGCCAGCGTCAGGTCGGAGTCAGCCGAAAGGCTCTGAAGGCTTTTCAACGGACTATACGCTTCGATCAATCTCTTGAGCGCCGGCGACGAGTCTATGGGGAGGGAATCGAGGAGGTCCGATGGTTCCACGGACAGCAGTAGCCCGTGGTACGGTCTCAGGCTATTCAAACATCTGCCAAACAAGGAAAACTGTATTTACAGCCAGTTTAAACATTAATTCGATGAGCGCCTCTCACCTGTCGATGATCTCGGGATCCATGACAAATTCCTTTTTGTGAGCCTGATGAACTTTCTGTGGCAAACAAAAGCGAACCTGGATCCATTTGTTGATTGTTACGTTTATTATACCGGACGTGGTCAGGCTGCCGAACACCGATTTCAGATCCCGTGCCAGGGAGCTGCGTTGCAAGATTAGCTCGTAAGGAGACTCGTCCGAATCGCTTTCGCCTTCGGATCTGTAAGAATGACGCAGCACCATGAGATCCTCAAGTACATAACGTTCGATAGGATTTCAAGATGAGGAACAAACCTGGCAGCGACCTCATCGTGGGTCGAGACCATGATCTTGATCTCTTCCGTGAGAAAGCCACATCTCCTCTCCTCGTGCCTAGACGCTATGCCTAATCTGTCGATGATTACCATCCATTTGTCGATCGTCGACGGTCGAACGTTGAAAATTGAACATACCTTCTACTCAGATCGTGGTAACACTCGACGACCGAGTGACTGGCCTGTGCCTGGAGAGCGAACACGATGTCAAACAACATCGACGAATTGTTAGCCTCGCCGGGGCCATGGGATGGTACAAGCGTTGGGTGTCCGACGAATCTCGCGTCATTCACTTTCAGCTCGAACTTCTGCTCACATAACTCCGCCTTGACGGCGAACAAGGTCGACAGGACCTCATCGGTGACACCCGTCCAGTTGCCGTTGGTCGCATTCGACTGAGGCTGCTGAGGTTGAGGTTGGGGCTGGGGCAACGACTGCGGAAACGATCTCACGAATATTTAAACGGGAAACGGAGGATCATAAATCGTTGCGAGGCTGTTTACCTGCGAGGAGTCCTCAGTGACAATCAAGGAGTACGGATTCTTTCTTTTGGTCAACCTGTTCGAGTCTCGTTTGCGTTTCGCGACGTGCGGATAACGGAATAACAGTCTGTCGCCTTTGCTATCGCTCTTCACGAGAATTATGCTCAAAGGATTGATTTCCATATTTAAGAATTAGCGACAGACTGCATAAAATCTCATACTTTTGCAGCCGATGATGTTTGTTTGATGTTTGGAAACTCGAAGCCGAAGTTGAGCCGAGGGCCGAAAGCCGAGCTCGGACTCCGACTCGGACTTCGGAACTTCGGACTCGGACTGCTCGGAGCACACGGATACGGTGCGAGGTGCGATAGTATGCGTAAGTGGAGGAGCTGATTCTCGGTGGCATTAGTATTGGGTTTTGATTATAGATATACGATACATACTAAGAAAATTTTTTACTGGGATGAAAAATAAGGTTTTACAATAGTTTTATTGTTTACAACATCGGTAAATAATGATTAAAGATAGACAGAATCACGTTCATTACGTTCATTTATTTATGCGTACTTTAATAAGTAGTTACATGTTCAAATTCGTTGAAACTACATTGGAAACAATTATCTAATTAACCGAATTGGATATGGAGCCTAATGGCGGGTCCTGCCACTTGAAATCTTCTTGATAACTAACGTAAGTTACCCAATACAGGACATTTAATAAACCGAACGATGCCGGGAAAACGACCCGTGCGACTCTGTCTATGGAAGACACACTGTTTATGTGCCTGGCAATGTTCTCTCCTTGCCTTTTGCAATTCCCAGCTGCTTCTCTCTGCCTCTTCCTCCTGCAACAGTTGACAAACCGATTAGCACGAATAGTTCAAAGATTCTGGTATCAATAGTAATTAATCACCTGAAGTCCTCGTCGCCGGTGAGGCAGTAGATGAATTGTCTCCATTTCGGTATCCAGACGTCGGTTTGTGTCTGTCGTTCCATCGTAGATGGTTTCGAGGCCACTGACGATACTGTCATAGAACCTCTTCCTCTGCCGTAAGACACTGGCTCCTGTACATTTGTGCTTACATCGACATCATAGACGTCGCAAATTAAGGAGCTGCTCTTATTTCGTCTTTCCCTTCTTTCAACATCCATTATGTTCGTGATTTCCGGGTGAACCGTTTCAGGACTGCAGGGAACGAAGCCGCAGAAATCATTTTGATAATCACCATTCGCAGCAGCTCCGACAGTCTCGAACTCCTCAGTGAGATCTTCTTCATCCAAAGGAATCTCTCCACTCCCTACCTAAAAAACGAATAACAAACAAATTAGTTAGTATGAAATAGTTGTAAATCGAATTCAGGATAAGTGCCTCGCGCTCCGATCCTTAGAACAGCGGAAAGTAATTATAAAATAAATCACATGGAACGTACACTCCTCGTCGATTTAAATTTCTACGTGTACAGCGGATCACGTATGGAGATGAAACGGTCGATTCTGATCTCTAATTAGTCGCTTTCAAGTGTTCTTGCACAAAACGATTTGCTATTTAAATGAATTTGTACGAAACTAATTAAATAAACGAGGTTGAGGACCGTCGAGCATCTTGTACATGTTTCCGCTGCGTCGTTCCTGATTGATACCTTCGTGAAGTAATGAACCCCTGCAAATTCCAACAGCGTAGCGCTGCAGTAGCCGAAACTCATCAGAAGGAACCAGTCCAGAGCGGTCGCGTATTTCACTTTAGGCAAATCGGTCCTCGAATCCAGGCTAATCGTGGACAACGTCAAGACAGTGGTGATTCCTAAAAGAAAAAAGATATAAATAAGTGTTTGAAGTAGTAGGGTAAGAATTATTCCGGATCGATTCGAACAATTACTCTTTTCAAATAGGAATGAATCATTTTTACCTAATCCGACTCGGTCGCTAGTCGCTTCCCGGTGAATCCAGAACGAAACCCAACTGAGCACGACTATCAACACGCAGGGGACGTAAACCTGAAAAGTAAAGAGATACTAAAAAATCGGAAAAACGTCGAGAACCCGAATGATCCGAGAAAGGATCAATAATCTCGTATGCACGTACTTGGATCAAGAAATATCCAGTGTTCCTCTGCAGATTGAAGGAGACTTGTAGCACCGAGAACTCGCCCTCTCTCCTGACGAACGTTAAATTCCTACAAGGCGAACCCATTAGATCGAACTGTGATAACGTCATCCCAGGGACGAAGTTCACCGACGAACTGTCCTGCCATTCGTACACCAGTTGCCGGGAGGTATAAGCGTCTGCAAATTAAAAATGAATTTCAACAAATCATTTTTCTATAAGACATAATTCAATCGACATCGATTAATCATCGTGTATTCAGTGGCCATGGTTTCCACGGCCCCTTTTCATCGATAATAAACTTTCTTTTAAACCGCAATGATGATAACTGAATTACTCACAGCTGCCGAGGATCAACGGGCAAGATTGCCGATCCATGGGGAAATTCCTCAACTCCATCGGACACTTCGCTTTTATAGTTAATCTAGAAATATAAATAAAATATTTAATTCGCAAGCAAACTGAAACAGAAAATTTGAATTTAAAACAGTTCTCGGTTTTCCGCTCAAACATTTCTCTCGTCCTTTATTTATATTAATTATTGCATGATCACCTCATCGAATAAAGAATGTCTCCGTCCTGAGATATTCGGAGCAGTTTGTTAGGCACCGTTATAGTGTGCACGTAACTGTGTTTCCCGTTGTAGAAGTAAGTATCAGGCCTCCAGATTCTTTCCAACATTTTTATGCTCAGGCTCAACGATTTGATCGGGCCAAGGAAGCTGAGACGCGAGTCACGCCACGATTGACGAAAGTAGCAGTCCATCGAATAATCCTAAGAAGAATTAATTACGAGATTCGACGATCGAGTGAAATGAGAGAATTGTTTCAGGAGGGACAGGGGAATAATAAACTTTGGAAAATATAAAATATAAGTGCTCACCATATCTAATTCCGAAACAGGGCCCATGCTCCTGATTAAAATATTAGTCTTGACGATGGTCGGAGTCCCTGATCGACGAATAGAGGGAAAGAAATTTTAACAAACTCAAAAGTAAAATATCGTTTAACTGTCCGGTTTGAGATTGGATTTTATCTTTACAAGGAATGAACCAATTTTCCTAATCCTTTGATCGATCGATCGTCGCATTTCTATACGGAGGATTAAAATTAATCCAATCAGTTCAATCGATTGACTTTGCAATTTCGAAAAATCCGATCGAGCAATTAAACGGAAAATGTACAAATTATAATTAGCAGTTCTAGTAAAATACTTGATTGGCGACGAAAAATTCTAGCTTAATTTCAATCATCATTTAATTCAAGTATCGAGATTACCTTTCCCATGAGTGGGCAGTTGATTGTTCTCGTAATTCATTAACAGATTTTCTAGGACCATCGTTATATTCTTCGAGACAACGTCGTTGACGATTCCCCTCGTTGCTACGGCGTTTCGCGACGAATTCCGCGAGGCTTCCCCATCGAAGGCATAATTCTCTCTACCATCAGTACACACCAACAGTAGGATTATAAATCTACACGACAAATCGATAATAATTATTAATAAATGACAAATAATACAATTTAAAGTGATATAAGGGTTTTAATCATTTTTTAAAGTTATTTTTATAATAGTTGAAACGTTTTGAAAATAATTGAAGATATTCCAGGGGGTGACAAGTGCATATGGGAATTTTTTAACATAAGAATTAGATGAATCGGAATCTTCTTTTGAATGTTGGGGTAAGAATCGTTTAGGGACTGGGGTTGGGGGATTGAAGGAATAGCCTGGTGGGGCGAGAGTGCTCTCTTTAGCCGCACATTCAGCAGCTTCCGAGGATCCACGAGTGCACGGGTTTGCTCACTCAATGATTTTTCGAGTGAACCCCGTTACCGTCATCATCCCCCCCTTTCAAACCCATCTTTTTCCACCCCTTTCTCTTACCTCTACGTTTATCATTAAAATCGTGACAAATTGATATTTTACTGATTTACCATCAGCAGAATAATTTATGAACAGTGAATATAAAATTTCGGTTGCTGTCAATTGTTTTAAAATTTTTTTTTCAATTTGCAATGTGAAAATCTAAAATAATTCTGGAATACATATTTAGATAAGTACTACGTTTTTTAATTTTTTCATAACTCCTTGCCAACTGAAATAGTAAATAAAAAAGATTGCATTATGCTAATGAGAAGCTTGTGGTAAAGAATTTCATTTATATCGGCTCACAGGATACATTTATTTATACTGGCTTGTAATATATGTAGTCATGTGGAGATTGTGTTTAATGTACATGTGTGATGCGCCGCGGCGACCGTTTACAGAAGCCGTTAATGAAAAAGGCGAAATTAAAGTGGCTGGCATGCAAGTATTTCCAATAAAAAGCAGAGAAATAGAGCCCGGCTAGAATAGGAGGGCGCGCGTCCGTTCAGGTAATGGGAAACGAGATTTTCATATTCAGATTTCTCCTCGAAACTAGTAGTTATTGTTTAAAAAGTTGTGAAACAATTCATAGATGTACTTCCATCCAGGTGCCGAATTTTACTTGTGCCTTACAGGATTTTTTTTAAATATAGCAAATTCAAATAGAAATTCACAACACAAACAGATTAAAAAGTGTGAATTAATTAGAATTGTAAACACTTACGCGAACATGTCTCACCATAAAAGTCGACCGTTAAATTAATTTCGCATCAACTTTGACAAACATTCATTTCCTATTGTCACGTACGATTGGTAAACTGTGGATTGAAACGTTCGCGGGGAGGATCTAAGCGTGAAAGATCTTTGCTGAGTTTCAGCTTTCGAACGGATCCACGTCCCTCCCACTATTCCACGGATTCGAGGGGTTGAAAGCACGAGGCTACAGAGCGCAGACTCCGAGAATCATCGCGCTCTCATTGTTAATTATATTTGTAATTCTTATCGATTTTATTTAAAGAAGTTTATCGATGTACTACTATAACCCGATGTTCGGGAATTCATAATTTTTTCAAATCGCTTCTACGGCGCCAGAAACTAATCACCATATAAATTGGAATTCGATCACGTTCTTAAGAATGTATTGCCTATACAGTTAATCCCAAAAGTTTATGCACTTTAGAAACGCATTTTTTAAAAAGAAATCAGACTTCGGAAGAATATTGGTAA
>NW_017136308.1:1589402-1594380 GCF_001652005.2 Ceratina calcarata | reverse complement strand
TATACAATTTTCCCGTAGATTCAACGGTTTAGGAGTAATTAAGGAAAAATGAAATTTTTTGCCAAAAGTTCGCCGTTTCGACGCTGGGATGATCGGATTTTGTCAACATCAATAAAATGCTAAATAATCATATGTAACTCATTAAATATCGAGGTTAGAAGAAAAACAACTTTTATTTGAAGCATTTTTCGAAATTTTGAAGAAAAAAATTTTTCGTCAGCGTCAATACTTAATTGGATATTTCCTTCTATACTTTTTAGCACGTAGCTATTTATTAATAGCAATATTCTTCCGACGTCTGATTTCTTCTTAATTATAGGAAATGCGTTTTTCTAAGGTACATAAACTTTTGGGATTGACTGTATAGCCAATACATCCTTAAACTTTGAGAATCATTTAAAAATCGTATACTGGCTGAAGAGATCTGAAATAATTCCTCAACATGCATCGAACCTATTAGAACATAGAATTTCTCCAGATCATTCCAATCGTTACGATTGTTACATGAATAATAAATCTTTCTAATGGTCTATAGCAAAAATGAATAAAAATGTGAACCTGTTTATGCGGAGGGTTTCGACCTGAGATTCTTTGGAAAATGGTCCACAGCACAGATTGGCGAGGAAGTAGATTCGGGAGATAAAGAGAGATAGATGGAGAACGGATATATGTGTGTGTGCATGCGCATGTGTGTGCGCGGATCGGAATAAAGTAGCGGTGTTAGTAGGTCACGCAGGCGTGTTTCTAGTCCCTCCAGCATCAGCCCCTTCTTCAGATAGCTTCTTCCATCCCCCAGTGATACCGTTATCATCTTCCTGATACCACAGACAAATTCCACGCAGGTAATAATCAATCGAAACTCGTACGTGAATCGTTCGAAAAGCGATTAGAATAGCTTGATTAGAAGAATAAATATTTTATTAACTTCCACTATTGTAACGGTTGATAAATAGAGAACGTTCTGTGGGCTAGGAAATGTATCTCCGAATTTTGGGACCACCACACGATTAGTTAACAGATTCTCAAACAGTCAGATTGACTAGAATATAATTAATTGCAATTTATAGTATTTATACTTCTGATCAACTGATTTGAATATTCATTAAATTAAAATAAAAGAGAACTTCGGAGTCTAAGATAGTTAGCTAGCTTTTAACTAGAATTGATGTAAATGATTAATTAAATTGTTAGCTTGGCGAATTAACAGATTTGATCGAAGATTTTAAAGGATGCACGATGAAGGGGAGGAAGGATCTAAGTCGGAGATGACCGGGCTGGATTTCAGTCCTGAGAATCGTTCCCTCCGGATTTAAAAACGAATTTCGTTCGTTCAGAATTAATTATAGAAACTGGGATTGGGAGGATGCGGTGGCTCCAGAGGATATTAATTCCATTCCAAATGGTTCAACTCATCGCTTGGTAATCGAAAATTACATTGAGTTTGCCAATACTTTCAATTTTATCGGAATTTTTCCCAACGGATCGTTCGTGATTAATTATGAATTTCCGTTAAAAGGGCAAGCGTGGAGAACACGCAATTGTCTGACAGGCTGGAGAACGTTACCCAAACAATCTCGAGGATACTCGATGGCTACGACATACGACTGAGGCCTAATTTTGGCGGTAAGACTCGATGAACATATACGACATTTTTTTTTAAATTACGTTCTTCTCCGAGACATCTGAGAAAATATACAGATGAATCTATGGATTGTACTTTAATTTTTTTAGAATTTCTCAACCGTCACAATAGGAGGAATTAATTACATTATAAATTAATTGTATTCCGCATTATAATTGCCTCTATCTATAATTTTTAGGAGAACCGCTACTGGTAGGAATGGACCTGACCATAGCTAGCTTCGACGCGATTTCTGAAGTCAACATGGTAAGAACAATATGAAAATTATTTAAAAAAAAGACAATCGTAAAAAGGAATATAAAGAATACTTTCCAATAGGATTACACGATAACTATGTACCTAAATCAGTACTGGAAGGACGAGAGGCTGGCATTTTCTCAGGAGGAAGAGGTGCTGACCTTGAGTGGCGACTTCGCCGAGAAGATCTGGGTACCGGACACGTTCTTCGCCAACGACAAGAACAGGTATCGAAATAAAGGGACTTACTGCGTGAACAAACTATAATGATTAAACAGCTCCAAAGGATATGACTGACACTATGGGTTTCAGTTTTCTACATGACGTGACTGAGAGAAACAAGCTTGTACGATTATCCGGAGATGGTTCGGTGACCTATGGTATGAGATTTACTACGACTCTAGCATGCATGATGGATTTGCACTACTATCCCCTCGATTCGCAAAATTGCACAGTAGAGATCGAGAGCTGTAAGTATCTTCTCATCTTAATTAATTCTAGAAATATTCTACAGAACCTGTGAGCGTGATTATTAATTTTTAAATGATAATTCAGATGGGTACACGGTATTGGACGTGGTGATGTACTGGAAGGAGACCCCGGTAAGAGGAGTGGAGGAAGCAGAATTACCACAATTCACGATAATCGGCTACGAGACGAATGACAGGAAGGAGAGACTAGCCACCGGGATTTACCAGAGGCTTTCGTTAAGCTTCAAACTACAGAGGAATATTGGATACTTCGTGTTCCAAACGTATCTGCCTAGTATATTAATCGTGATGCTCAGCTGGGTCAGTTTCTGGATCAATCACGAGGCAACGAGTGCCCGAGTTGCGTTAGGTATGACTTTTCTAGACATTCCATACGCCTGTAAATAATATCGAACGCTGCCAAAAAATGTGGAATTATAGAAAATATTGGCTTTCGGATGAAAGAGCTGACTGATTCGCTCCTCTTTTGTTTTATTGATCTTCCATCAAGAAAATATTCGGGAGCACTAAACCGAGTGACAGAACCGTCTTGGCGGAGGAGTCATAGAAACCAAGGAAAAGAAAGCTTCGTTAATGTATGCGGTTGCTTTTGTAATGCATTATTGAAAAATTCAGTACGATCATTCCGAACTTCGATGATAATGGATGGATTTAATGAATTCACGGGTCAAATTAAAGCTTGAACCTTATAATTCGATTCAGTTTCTCTGACCATTCTATCTAGATCGATTCGTAACACCTGTTTAATTAATTGAAATCAATTGTAATTATGGCAATTAATTTCGCAGGTATAACTACCGTTCTGACGATGACAACGATATCGACAGGCGTGCGTAGCTCTCTGCCGAGGATAAGCTACGTAAAAGCGATCGATATTTACCTGGTGATGTGCTTCGTGTTCGTATTCGCCGCGCTGCTGGAATATGCCGCGGTCAATTACACCTACTGGGGAGCTAGGGCCAAGAAGAAGACCAAGAAGAAGGACGGGGACGATAAACGAGTCGTCGCATCTAAAACAGGTAACATCAGATCGAAATTAGCATGGGAATTCATCCACTTTAGAATCTTAAAATATTTAAAACTGTGCCTGTTGCAATGAGATTGATCTCTTCAAATATCAATCCTATGCTTTCGTTCATTCATCTCAGAGTGTATAAACAATTGTTGACCCACGGATCATCCCGCAGGCAGTAAAGCAAGCTCACCTTTTCCTGGCTCGACGGAGGCGGACATAATTGAGTTGCAGGACCTGCGGATGTCACCATTGCCTTCAATTCGGAATCGTTCCAGCCTGCTCGGCGGGTCGACTCCGACAAGTGCTCGGCACGAGCACGATCCTGCCAAGTTCCCTCCTAGCTTCCGAATCTCCAGGGTTGCGGCGTATAACACGTACGGCAGGCACAGCGGGCTCAGATACCGAGGGCCCAAGCACCACAGACCTAAGGTAATTCCGATACGATTTAGGAAATTTCTTATAATCACAGAAATTCATTAATATTTTGTTAGTTTCTTAAGGTCTTTTAAATGGGGCGATTGAAATTGTAGGTGCTACACGCGATTAGAAGAGGTGCGTCGGTGTTGCGAGTATCGATGCCAAAGATCAAAGATGTGAACATAATTGACAAATACTCACGGATAATATTCCCAGTGAGCTTCATGCTGTTCAACGCGATCTACTGGGTGTTCTACTTCCTCTGAACAATTAATTAATCAATTAATTACACGGTTCGCACGTAAGAGATGGAAGATTCCACCTGTTGCTCTCATCTTGATAACCGAACGTGAGGACCAATCGCGAGCAGGGAGCGCCAATAAGATTAATTATATTGATCACGTGAAGATTTCAATTTCAAATCCCCGAAAAGTTTGAAACGTTGAAAAATCGTAGAATAACGAGACTAAAATAAAGAGAATTATATAATGAGGATGGAAATTGTTAAACTAAGAAGGGAACTCGTTAATATGCGAGGGAACCGATGGGAGCAGGTATCGAAAGTACTGAATCGAACGCTGCCAAAGTTAATGATAAATTTTTAAATTAAGAGAATAATATATCTTTTAATGTAAAACCTTCGTTTGCGTCGATGAATATACACAAATAATAGATTCACATTTAAACGCTGGATCAATCATTTGTGTATATTGTATGTAACATGACGATTGAATGTACATAAGATAAATTCTATTTTAGCGGGAATACGTTCCTAATTATTACTTTAAAGGCAAAAGAATAATTGTAAGGAATTAGAAATAAATAAAGAGAAACTAGCAAACCTGAAACACCCAGACTTCAACGTTTCAAATCTCGTATATAATAACGCTTTCGAATTATTGTTTAATTACAAAAAAGGAATAGTATAAATTTCAATTCAATAAACAAATAATTTTTAGACTGTCTGCAATTAAATTTCAAATTTGTGTAGTTGATTAACTAGAACGTTCTATTTAGTTAAAATCGTTTCGATGTTCCTTTTGGATCCTTGCTATTTGTAGTTTCTTCGTTCTCCTCGGCTTCCCGTCTTCTATGTAAACGTTTCCGGTTACTTCTGGCCAATCTATCGTCAGCGAAGAGTCTCGGCTTCCATCTGGGCAATGATTAATGTAATAA
>NW_017136308.1:1578820-1588949 GCF_001652005.2 Ceratina calcarata | reverse complement strand
ACTTTAAAAACAAAAGAATAATTGTAAGGAATTAGAAATAAATAAAGAGAAACTAGCAAACCTGAAACACCCAGACTTCAACGTTTCAAATCTCGTATATAATAACGCTTTCGAATTATTGTTTAATTACAAAAAAGGAATAGTATAAATTTCAATTCAATAAACAAATAATTTTTAGACTGTCTGCAATTAAATTTCAAATTTGTGTAGTTGATTAACTAGAACGTTCTATTTAGTTAAAATCGTTTCGATGTTCCTTTTGGATCCTTGCTATTTGTAGTTTCTTCGTTCTCCTCGGCTTCCCGTCTTCTATGTAAACGTTTCCGGTTACTTCTGGCCAATCTATCGTCAGCGAAGAGTCTCGGCTTCCATCTGGGCAATGATTAATGTAATAATTAAATGTACAAAACCGACGAATTCGATTTTAATCAAATAAATCGAGGATTCCAATTTTTCCGTATTCTTTCTAATTTTAATTTCATTTTATATCTTTATTACTAAATGATTTCATATCTCTGAAACTATTAATTGATATTAAAAATCGTTTACAAGGCACTTTAAGAGATACCCGAGTTTCGTAAAAACCCTTCAAATACTTTTTGAGAAAACAATAAAATAATGTAGATAATTAATTAGATTTAACATTAATCGCTTCTTTATCGAGTGTTCGATATGTTTACTAATAAAATTGCTTACCTAAGAACTTTTCGAGGTACTGGCACCTGGTCTCGGGATCGTCGGGGGTCGATGCCGTCCCTGAAACCAGTTCTGCCAGTTCCGCTTTTACCATTAAGTTCAGCCGAGCCGAGATCTCTTCCAGTCCCACTGAAACAGAACCATTCCGATTATAATACATCCTGTATACTACTGTCGCGTTCGAAACCGATCGAGAATAGTTCTTGTTCTAGAGAATAATTCTTACTCTAAATTTAATTATCAGACTACAGAAATTTAGAAAAGAATTTTATAAAAGCTGACATAATGAATTTCATATAATGATATTAAAATTGTGTTTAATATGAATAATTTCTGGGTGGAAGATACCTATCGAAGCTGTCTGAAAAAAAATTTGTGAAGCTAGAAGAGTACTATATTTAGAACATATTAAAACATCATTTAAATATCTGGAATAATTCCCTAGATAAAAGATTCTTTTACCACACTATCTTATTAAATTCCAATGTTAGAATCCCATCGTATATTCACAATAATAACTCTTAAATTATTAATATTAGAGGGCTAAAATTTACAGAGAATCTGGATATCTATCCTGTATCTAAAACATATCTGAAAACCATTTAAATACTCGTTAATGTTTCTGAGGGAAAGACATTCCGAAGTTCGTGGAATATATATTTAGTCGTTCAACAGTCGTCGCTTGTTTGAATCCATTGCTCGGCTTGGTTGGCTTCATTCAGGTTTCATTCAGGATGCGTGGGTGGCATTCTCATTGAGACAGAGAGGGGAGCGGCTTGTAAAAGGGAAACGGGAACGAGCATATTATCAATTCCGCGTAACGCTCTTTTATGCAAATGCGGCTCTGCGCTTGTGAGTTATAACCGTCTTGACAAATTGAGCCAGCGCGACGCTATTTAAACGGCTTTCGGGGATATGTTCATATGTTTTACATCAGAAACTGATCCGCGCGTATTGTCAGTTTCAAACACGTAGCATCAACAATTATTTACATGAAATACAATTTTAATAGAAAATGGCAAGCTCTCTGAATTTCATTTTTCAAAAATGGCACAGGGTGCTTAAATGATTTTTAAATACATGTTCTAAGTACAGAATTTTGTTCAACCTTCGACCTTTGTACGCCACATCCGGGATCGATAAATCGTCCCAAGGTGAAGACCTCAGCCGTGAATCGTTTCCCTAATGAGGGATCACGTCCACTGCATTTCAATTAAACGAACCTTCTCTCATTTCATTCTCATTCATTACTATTTGTATCCTTATTTATTAGTCTATTTACTATCTATATTACTCTCATTTATTATCTATCTCCCCCTTTGTTATCGTCAACAAGAATGTTTAAAAGCTTAATTAGCAATTTACCTGGTTCGAAATTCTTCTTCATTCGCCTCCACTGTCTCGCGTACAGCAGGGCTGAGCAGCCAGCAACCAGGAAGAAGAGGATGCAGGCACAGACGGCAAGGATCAAGGCAACTGTCTGCCAGTCCCATATCAACTTTTCTCGAATAACTCCGATCTGTAATCATAAAGGAATAATAGTTGAATTTCAAATAAATCCTTATAAAATTCTGTTTTACATAAATTATATCTTCTAAACTGTTAACACTCGAAAGGTGAAATTTACAGGAAATGTAGATTAATGTTGTGTCTGGAAGATATAAAAAAGTAATTTAAACAGCTTCTGCAGTTTTCGAGATAAAAATTCATAGAACTTCCAATGTGTAAATTGTGTTCTACAAAATTAATTATATCTTCTAAACCATTAATATTAGACAGCTGAAATTTACAGGGAATCTAGATGAATCCAAAACATATTTCAAAATCATTTTAACACAACTTTTAGTTTACGAGAGAAAAAATCCACAAGCTCTTAACATGAAATTTCGAACTCGCCTGTTTATCACTCTGAAGCCTATCGTCGTTCCTATCTAAGAATTCCGGGAACCTCCAGAGCATCTTGGAGGTCACCGCCTCCATGGTCCTCTCCCCGGTCTCCACTCGTTTCCCAGTGGATAGGAAGGACCAGTCGAGCTCCAGGGCAGACAAGGGGCCACAAATTGCATCCTTGTAGACTGTACAAGGGCTCAACGTGAACTCTGGCTGGCACTTGGTGCACGGATAGCAGGAGGAATGTTTTTGGGACCAAAACTCAATCCCTGGCTCGCATAAGGAGTGTCTGGGTGTGGTTAATGAGTGGATTTGATGGAGGAATAATGGTAGTAGTAAAGTGTACCAAGTGGAGAACCCACGCATCACCTGTAATGATTAATAATATTTTGGTATCAGCGACGGACACGTTTTCTGAATGTCAATCAGGGTTTCAAAGAGAAACCTTCCAAGCCATTCATTCATTAAATTAGCTGTACAATCCATACGAAACGAGTCGTGTTTTCTTTGAAAACTCTACTGAAATGGGTTTTACATATATTTTAGACATGACATTGATTTAGGATCATTTTTATTACACAGAAAATGTAGATCGTTTTATTTTTATTCGAAGGAAACTACTGTGGCTGTCAAATGTAAAAATTGAAAAATGAATTTCGATCGTGCAATTGTAATCGTTCAGATGCTAAGTACTCACGCTGGCTTTGATGATCACATAATTCTTGTCACTATTGCCACGGTTGACAAGACTCTCTTATTATTTATTCTCGTAAAATTCAGATAACCACCTGTTGATCGAGCTTCGAGTAAAATGAACAATCTGTCTTGAACACTTTATTTGAAATCTATTAAAATTTTAATAAGGCACATAGCTGCACAGATTCTTCACAATTATAACCGAAATTTGTTTATAAACGTTATGATTGAGTTCGGATTAGAAGCGAAGTTAATAGGATGTGCACAGGTCGACGTTCGCAAACCGACTGAAAGGTTAATTAAGGGTGACAGCCGAGCGCAACGACACTAGCGCCACTATTGCCCGTGGTCGTTTCCACGACTATTTATGAATTTCAATCGTTATATATTGATTTTACATGAAATAAATTAAATATCATCAGTTTCAGATTTGTATCTCTTCGGATTAAACCCTGATTTAAATTAAACGTCGAACGCCTGGATCATCTCCCCATGTACCGTTCTTCTCTGGCTCCAGCATCCTCGCTTTCCTCTCAAATAGTTCTCTGTTATACTTAAACTCTTGTGCGATTTCAGGCATCAAGGGATCGTCTGGGTTTGGATTCATTAATAAACACATTATAGACTGCAGAATATTCCTTAAACCGATTACGGGTGTCCAGCTGCCTTTAGGTGGTATATTCAACAGGTCCATACAGATTCTACCTGGAATCAATGAACCTGACAACGACTCTATTTTCTAATGTCTTTGGATATGATAAAATGGATAAACGGATAAAAATTGATTGATAGTCAGTTTTGACCCATATATCCTGGGGCTATGTTTTACCCGTCAAACATTGACCTTTTGCACTCGTACGTAGTGCTGGAGATAAAATTATTCTCACACTGGATGAAAATAAATCGAGTGCAAAGGGTCAGTACTGTTTATTCAATGGTACCTGTTGGATCTATGTTAGGATGATAGATCGGTGTGATAAAGTTTACTCGGGGTGGCTCGTACGGGTATTTTTCTGGTATATTCAACAATATTTCATAGATTCGTCCACTGTATGGGGTTTCACTCGGTCCCATTATAATAGCTCGGAACGTATCCATGTTGTCATTGGTTGGCCGGCAAGAGACCTGTTCGTTTTGCTCTAGATTCTCATACTCACGTTTCAGCCTCTTCATTCTCTGCATTTTTACCTTAAAATTAATAAAATGTAAGCTTGGGAGACGAATGGACTTTAATTAATTAATCAAAGAAGAAATCAGCATTTTCACTTTCAGAAATTTTTTTTAGCTCAATCATTAAACGCAAATTAATGAATAATTCATTATATATATTTATATATATTATATATGTTACACATATATACATGTAACAAATTAAATATAATATATAATGTGAATAAAAATACATAAATTGGAGGACTAACCTGTATCGATTGATTGATGTCAATCCTAACCTTATTTATGTTAGTAAAACGTAAACAAGACACGTGCCAATTATCTACAAATAAATCATTTAGAATAAATAAATTCAGAAACAGTGTTTCTAATTAAATGATCAAATTTGTTAATCTTTAGATTTGAATCATAGCACGTGTTATTTAATTCAACGAATAACTGTTTCGGTGATTGAAAGAAACTACTGTAAACCGTAAATCAGATTTTGAAATTGAAATTGAAAACATTGCATGTATATAGGATAGGGTAGAGAAATGAGTTTGTTCGTTATAAACAGGTAAGATGACCGGAATGGATATATTAGTGCGAAATTTATTTATTTTAATTTAATTAGGAATTGGCGATTCGTATTTAATTAAAAATTGTCAACTTCCTATTTGGTCAAAATATAATCCTTAATATCGGGTTATTTTACTTCAAATTCGATTTTCACACTTTAGGAGCCGATTTAAGGAAAATTGTTAAAGAAACCGAATTAAAGAGAGGCTTAAAGCTTTCATTTGTAAATCCGTCCATTATTAACAAAGTTATTAGCAATTGAAATTCAATATTTTTCATTACTCGTCAAATTTTGATAATTTGAGAATAAATAATAGATTACTCTGTAATAATGGAATGAATAAATAATACAATATTACATTAATACTTATAATATAATAATATAATAACTTTCACATTCACTGCCAATTAAAATGTTTCAATAAGATCGTTACTAAACTTGATTTAAAAAATTTAAATAAAGTCAAAGTACTTCATTTCTGTACCTTAATTACAGGTACGAAGGGGAGAAGAAAGAAGCAGACAATGAAACGAACCATCTCTCGCGGTTACTCAAACGAATCGAAGAGCGCAAGGAACAGAAATCCCTCCAACAAGCCCAAACTCAAACTCAAAGCCAATCAAACTTACAAGATGACTCAATAGCCAAACCCCAAAAAAAGAAGAGAAAAATAAAAAGAAATGAGGAAGAAAATTCTGCCAATATTATAAAATCAGAACAATCACACGAATTTTCTACTGAAATAAAATATGAAGAAACTCAAATTGAATCCGAAGACAAAAATCAAAGAAATGTAACAAATTTAATAAGAAATGAGGCTGCAATAACTGATAAAGAAATTAAATCAATTGATAATGTGAACGAGGAGTCAAAAAGTCAGATTTCAACAGATTTTATAATCCTCGGTTCAAAAAGTAATAAAAAGCCGAAAGAAGTGAAGCGAGTCTTACCTGAGTGGTTGTCGAATCCAGAAATAATTTCGAGAGACTTGGACAGTGGTCCAAGTTTGGACAATATAACAAATTCCCTTTTGGATGAGAAGATGATTGAATTGTTAAAAGGAAATCAGATGGAGAAACTGTTCCCTGTACAGGAATGTATGTTGAAATGGTTGACGAAGTCGGATGAGGAGAGGAGGCGAGGGTTTTGGACACGGGATGTATGCGTCTCTGCGCCTACAGGAAGCGGTGAGCTAGAGATTAATAGTTAAAGGTAGTCAAGGCTGGATTCTAGTTAAGACTGACCTCTAACGATTTATTTAATTTATGTTTTGATCATTGACACAAGCGAAAAATGTTTCAAACGAAAGTTGTAACTACTATTATCACTTAAAAAATAATGAATCAAATTTCCATATGGAATTATGACAGTACTAGTCTTCGGAGGAAATAATAAACGAATATTTTTGAATATATTTGCAGGTAAAACTTTGGCCTACGTATTACCAGTCATACAATTATTAAAATCAAGACTGGTACCCAAGATTCGTTGCTTAGTGGTGGTACCAGTACAGGAATTGGCGGCGCAAGTTCATAAAGTAATGGTCACTTACGCTGCTTCCACCGATCTGAAAGTGGCTTTGTTGTCTGGAGCTTCCTCGTTCCACCAAGAACAGAATAACATTGTCAAGAAGAATTCGAGAGGGGAATATGTCTCTTTAGTAGATGTTGTCATCGCAACTCCGGGGCGATTAATCGATCATATATTCAAGACTGCTGGATTTTCGTTGGACGATCTAAGATTTCTAGTGATCGACGAGGCTGACAAAAACGCCGACTGGCTAGAATATATTCCTGAGCGACATTACAAACCGCCGAAGTTAAGTTTGGCAAATATGAGAGACAGGTAAATAATTAAATTATTAAATATTGTTGATGATGATCGTAGAGGAAAATGGAAAAAGAACTTTTTATTCAGAATTCCATCCTCTTTCACATCCTTAAATTCGTCCATACTGATATGCCCTGTCCATATCTACTCACATAATTATATTAATTACATTGTTTCTCTAGTCTTCAATTTCCTTGAATTATTCCTATATTTCCTAATTATCGAATTATCAACTAATTCTCTTCTTCGCAGTAAAATGCCAGCACAGAAATTATTATTCAGTGCCACATTGACTCAAGATCCCGAGAAGCTGAGTAGACTAGGTCTCCTCCGTCCCATTTTATTCACATCCGTATTAATAACAAATAAAGATGGCGACGTGGACTTGGACAAAGAATCCGGCGATTTCATAGGCCGATATACAAGTCCTGAAGAATTAGAAGAAGAAGCAGTTGAGTGCTCCTCGGAATTCAAGCCTGTCGCTCTTTATTATTTATTGACGAATGGTAGAAGTGGTTGGAAGAACATGAAGGAGACATTGGAAAAGGAAGTAGAAAAAAAGAGAGGAAGAGTTGAGGAAGAACAAGAAGAGGAGGGAAAACTTAAGCAAGAAAAACAGACCGTAGAAGAAACATTCAACCAAGGAGTGAAGAATGAAAAAAGTGAAGAAGAAATAATCGAAGACCCAAAAAGAAATCGAATTTGCAAAACCTTAATATTCACTAATTCTGCCGATACGGCTCACAGACTGTCACTACTATTAAAATCGATGTTGAAAATGAATAACGTCAGCGTCGGCGAGTTGTCTGCCAAATTTAGTCCCAAAGAGCGCGAGAACGTTCTCAAAAACTTCGTCGAAGATAAAATACAAATGCAAGTATCAAAATACAAGATTTTAGTATATTTGTTTTTATTCGGCACTCTTTCTTCACGAAAGTTGTTCAAGATTTTTATTTGAAATTTTTGTACTTGTTTATATATATCTCACCGTATTTCATGATTTTTTTCATAAGAAAATATTCAATGGGGATGAAAATACAACAAAATTCGAATTGCTTTCTTCAGACTGATCTGCTCGGACGCGCTAGCGCGCGGAATGGACATCCCGAGCGTCCAACTAGTGGTCTCCTACGACCTCCCGAAACACATCAAAGGGTATATCCATAGGGCTGGAAGAACGGGGCGGGCCGGGAAAAAAGGTACCGCCATTTCGATCTTAACCACCAAACAAGCGGGCCTGTTCAAACATATGCTGACTACTGCTCACAAACGAGTTCCTCTCATTCAAAAATTGGAAAATTTGGACACCATTGCTGGTGAAATTAATTTTGAGAAGCATCTCGAGAATTTGAAAAATGTTTTGGAACTCGAGAAACGGAATCAGTTTGACAGAGCGAAAAGTGCAAAAAGAAAAAATTAATTTTGATGATTTAATTCATTTATTTTCATCGAATTCCTATTCATTCATAATTCAAAATTTAGTATTCTCAAATTTTTATTATTATTATAATGAATATTAAATAATTAAATGTAATAAAATAAGTAATGAAATTTAAATGTAAGTTCCGTCCAGACCGCTCGTGCGAACGACTTTTTTTTTATATATATCTACTCATACATCTCGTCTCTGATACTGCCCATACTGTGTGTATGCTAGGGTGGAACCTTGAAAACGCTTGATGAAGGTGAGATACTGAATTTTTAAATGAAAAAAGGGGCGAGCACAAATTATAATATTTATTTACATACATTAAGAAAAGGAGATGCAATATTGTATATCAATTTAATATTACGATAATTCATTATTATTATAATTATTCGTGTCCATCGCACACTTTCAATCGACTTGTCCCATTATCAACATTACACAAATCTTATCGAAACTCCTCGCTTACAATATTATGTTATCATAATAATTATATTCAATCGATTTAGTTAATTAACTAGTATCCACGTTTCTCTCGCTTACCCATCGATCAGTCAAATAACATATCAGGAAAATATGAATGGCATCGAAAAAAAATGATTGACAAGAACTGTGCAAATCTTGTTAAAATATAATTTAAAATTCAAAGAATTAACCGACTTTAAATCAAAAGTAACGGGCTACAAACAAAAGTGATTGGTTATAGTCAAGGTATTGTCCAAATATAATTTAAAATAGTCGAGTTCAAAGAACTGACTCACTATAAATCAAAAGTAACTGACTGCAACAAAGAGGCGATTGATTACAGTTAAGGATTGAGTATAATATATACAGATGAGAAAATGGTTAACTATGAACGGAGAATGATCAAGTACACTTATAATCATAACTCCCATTAATTGCTATAACCAAAACACAAATTACCATAATGAAACATAGTTCGTGATTAAATTATAATCCAGAAACAATCGACTGCAATTCAAGATTGATTGACTATAATAAAAAAATTGATTATTATTCTCAAATAATATAAAAACATTCGACTAAAATAAAAAATCGACCGAATATGATAAAAAAAATTAGATATTACAATATATAATTTCAAAACAATTGATTACAATAAAAGAATTGGTTAAGTATTATCATATAATTGAAAAAAATGACTACCATTTAAATTTACTGACAATAATTCACGAATTAATTAGCGTGATTACATAATCGAAAAGGAATAGAGTAGATTAACTCGTGAGTGGTTATAACTAAGTATTAAGTAAATTAAAAAAGTGGACTATAAGTAATTAATAATAATGAATACTAAATCTGTGATTAATACCAGAAAGATAAAATACCAAAGAATAGATTATGTTCGAAATAATTGAAAAGCAGTCGACTACAAATGAAGAATTGACTGACTATAATGATCAAGTAACATTGTAAAATAACGGTGGAGTTCGAGTAAAAAATGAACCGATTGATAATAAAGAATCAATTAACTGCGATGAGAAGCAATAATAGTAACTGACTATACAGTATATATATTCATATTTATATGTATATATGCCCTCACAGAATACCAGCTTACGTTATATAAAAATATGTACAGAATCGAGCATTCGTTTATATACAAAAACCGACAAATTATTTAATAATCATTCCTTATTTAAAGGTAAATGAAGGAAACAAGCAAGAAGGAAAGAAAATAAAAGAGAGAACACTTACAGTCCCGTTCGTAATTCTAAGACTATCAAAAAATTGGGTATTTAACATTAAAATTGAAAGCACAGTGTTTTATATAAAGTATTAAATACAAAGTTGGACTATTATGGATTTCCATTTCATTTAGTCATTGCGAATTCTGT